>NC_071265.1:13815853-14065853 GCF_023375685.1 Ictalurus furcatus | reverse complement strand
CCCATCATGGGGTTAACCGCTATTTAAAAGGACCTGTTCTGACTGTATCAGTGTATGCCAATATCGGCCACTTGGACTTGGCGTCGCCTGAAGCTTACTCCATCACTCCTCCCGAGCCCTTGAGCGCAGAGAGTGGGCGGGGCCTGGCGCGCGCCGCTCCGACGCGCCAAACTGCGCTGAGCTGATGTGATGCACGCGACACCACCTGCTTAGCGGTATCGTTATTACGCAGTACTATGTAGACAAATTATATCCAGCAGCGCGAATAAGAGTTGCGGTAAGAGCGACCGCTTTGCTGTCAGATATTCCGGTGAATGAGACGAGTCCCGTTCAGCTTGGATTGCGAGAAGCTTCGCTTGGAGGAGGCGAGAACAGGACAGCTCATGTACCACAGTAAGTGCACTTGGTAGTTGTGGATTGCTCAGTAGTTTAAGAGAGAAGCTTTAAAGACGCTCGGGGTTAGGCTGTAACGGAGGGGTAGATACGCGATATGCATGAGGAAACAAACCTCGTTTCATTCCGGTGATCATCTCATTTTTACATTTCCTTACTTCATTTTCACTGGGTTGTTTTCTTTAATTCGAGTCAGGACAACTAGAGAGACAGAGCCTACAGGATCCAAGTGGCTTTATAATAACAACAACAACAAGATACCAGGTCAATTTGAAATAATAGGGCAGTTTTACACATCACTGCAAATAATATTATGCTTATTCTTATTCTGTACCTACATAAGAGAGTTTCTAATTAGTTTTATATATATAAAATCATACTCATAAAAATATTTGAAACACATATAGGTAAAGAAATATAGTACTGCACATGGATTATTTTTTAACACTCCACCCGTATGTGAACTATAATCCAGGCCACAGTATAACTTCGTCTACAATATAACCTGCCCAAGGCCTTTCTCATTACATTGTTGGTAAAACATCCCAACTGGCAGGACGGCAACCAATCTGGCAACATGGTTCATATTCCACTTTCGCTTTCTTTAACATTAAATTCAGGATTGTCTCTGATTATAGCTGTCCGCGGATTCCTGTCATATAGCAGTTTGTCTAGATATAACACACTCAAAAAATAAAAAATAAACTTGTTAGGAGCCATTGTAAAACTAATCCTCGTACATATAAATGGAAATCGCACCATTCTGTGTTTTGTGTATTTCCACTTCTTTTTTATTTATTTTTTTGCATATGCTTATTTTTTTTACCCTCATCTGTCAGTGGTTCCTTTCACTGGACCATTTTTGATGTCGTTCACTGTCAGTCCAGAATAATTAGTGTAGCATACATTTGTGTTGAATAATTTTTTGAGTAATTTCATTTGAAGTGCTTAGTTGGTATTCTGCTCTTAATTTACAACAAGAAAGAAAAAAATTATGGCTTTGGATTATAACAAAGCATAGCGGCTGATTTTCAAGATATTGGTCTAGGATTGTTGTAGCATTGTTAAGCTGAGTTACAACTGTGTTGTTAAATTCTGTGCTAAAGTTGTCTTAAAGAGATGAGAATTGTGTTTAATGACCTACTGGATATTCAGGAGTTACACAGAGTCACAGAGGGAATGAGAGGACAGCATTTTCCTGGGGAGCATGCTGCAACCTAGCTGCCTGCCAGAAGTGATGTAGTGTAAAAGTGACATTAAAAAGATTCCAGAGTAGTTACATTTAGAGACATGTCATAAAAATTTCATTGCATGGTCGCTTGCTGGCAGAATGTCATTGGTGGCATTTCTATTTTATGTGTATATTTTTCTAGGTATTTTATATGTATTTCTTCTCTCTGTTACGAGTTCTCCAAAAATTGTTACAGCACACCTAGACATAGAGTTCTGGTTGTTGTTTTTGTTTTTGTTTTTTAGTTGTGCCACTACAAACTATTTTATGTAATCAGGACAGCCAATTAAATTTCTTACTGTCTTATCTCCTCTAAACACACACAAGTACACCTGTCTCACATTAGATGCAGTTTGCAGCCAAAAGAATATTTGTAGTCTCAGTTCTGGTCAGCCAGATAACATGCCTGTCTTCCCTGGATAAAGTTCCAACAATCTTTAGGAAATGTGCAAGTCTGGGATAAACTGCCATAAACCATATCACAAATAAATATAGAAAAAAATAGGGAAAAATATAAATTTGAACCATTTTTCACCATTTTACAAACTGTGATGTCTACTTCCTATCTTCAGTTGAGCTTATGTTTGATGACTGTGTGTATTTCTGCACTCCATTTCATTGTGGCTTGCACTGTGCAGTCTCCCTCCATCAGGGAAATGCTGAGCTTCTCAGGATCTCATTGCTACTTGCACAACTCTTGTGTGTGCAAAGTGTAAATCTCCTGGACAACTTAAGTGTCGAGAAACATGGTACTTACTCTGCGTACAAGTACATTTACATATAGAATAGGCCCGGCTGGGTGCTTATCAGAAATGTTATTTCTCCCACGATTTTCTGAAGTCTATTAGGCGGTGCTGTATGGCAGACCAAAGCCACACAAAGACAAATGCTCAGAGTCACACCCCTTATCTTGCTTCACTCTCATTTTGAAAAAGAAAAGTAAACACAGCAGAATCTTATTTTCCTTAGCATTAATATGTACAGGGAAACTGTGAGCCTGTGACACTCAGTTTTTGCCCCTATCCACTGTGAAGTGTTTTTCCCCTTCTCTTCTGAGCTGCTTATCAAGAGACAGCGAGTGGGTTATGTCACATCACATGGGTTTGACATTAATCTCCCAGAGAACCGTGCTCATGGTTGATGTTACGCTGAATAGGGTCTAAATGAAATTGATGAAGGACTGGAGTGTATTATAACAGGATTGCAGCTACCAAGCCCTAACTGTAATTCAATTAGGTAACAAAAAATAAAAATAAAATGAGTAAAGTAAAATATCTGGTGAATTATTATCATTTTAATGCATAGTGGCAATCCTTGATAAATGGTGCATCGAATACAGAGTATCAGCTCACAACTGATGCCAAGAAAACCTTGCCACCAATGGGATATTAGTGGTGTTCGTGCATAGTGGCTGTGGTGTCAGAGTTAAAGAAACAAATGTTTCTGATCATAAACAAAATGAGTTTGAATGAAGAATAGTGACCCTGGCTACTAGAAATGGTTACAGAAGATGAATGAATGAATGATGAATATAAAAAACTATGTTGGATGTCCTATGAATGAAGTTGTTGACTGCACCTCCATCTTTAACCTTAACATTTCATAACTTTATATACAAGAAGTTGCACTAGTAAACCCATGTTACTTTTAAATTACACCACATGGACCTACCTCATTGGTATACTAGTTGTTATAACCATTTCTATTGTGTCATGTTTAAGCCCTTGATTAAATAAGAGCTCAGCAGTTAAGCTTTTGAGCTCATGACTAGTAGGTTGTGAGTTCAAATCCCAGATGTGTCAGATACCCACTGTTGAGCTTTAAAGCAGGACATTTAATCCTGAACTTATCAGCTATATCTTTGCATTCAATTCTGCATCATTTTTAAGTCAGCTTTAGTCAAAGCAATTGCTGAATAAGTAAACATAAAATGTGAACTTGGTTAACCGGACAGGACATGTGTCAGTATTGTGCTTTCACTTGGACTTGAAAGGGGGTATGTCTGAAAGAGAGTGTTTAAGACATTTCTCTAAAGAAACACTTTGGTTTTGAAAAAGAGAATAAATACGTGGGTGATGCATAATTGATACAGAGGACAGGGCATTGGCATTTGTTAAAGCAACTTGTGTGAAATCTCTTGTGCAGCATCTCATTATTTATTGGAAGAAAATTATAGGAGTGAGTTGGAGCTAAGTAACCAGGTATGAGGGGTGCTTGAAAGATTTTCCCTTATTACACGATTTAAGCCTAGTTCACACTACACGACTTTCAACGGCGGCAGATCGCTATGCTATTCGCACTACACGACTTGCTGTCTTGTAATCGGGAGTCATGAAATCGTTGTGGTGTTCACACTACGTGATTGCTCGGCGACAGGGGGTCACACACTAAACGATCTGACAACGACTCTGTCACCCGATGACTCTATCTGGTGTCCAAACTACGTTTTATCACGAAAACACACGGGAGAAGTGACACGGATATATGCCACGAAAACCACATGCAAAACAGGAGTTGTTTATTTGAAGATGGACATAGGACAGAAACAAGCGGTGCAAGCTGTTTGCACGATGACTCGTGCTGAAGAAACCCCAAAAAGGAAAAGACAAAGAAAATGGGTGAAAGAATGGATTAGCAGGGGATTGTGTATGTGCTACAGAGAGAGTCAGAATTGAGTAAAAAGGTTTCATGGGTTTCCCTTCCTCACGGTGACCTCACCCCGTTGCCTTGCTCTCTCATTGGCTGTAGCTTGTTGCCGCAATCGCTGCCAGTGGTGACACTTTTCACACCACATGATGTGGAGTCGCCCGACAGCTCCAGATATTTAGCATGCCAAATCTCTGTCTGGAGTTGCCAATGCCTTGGCAATGTGTTTCGGCGAGCCTCTTTGACGCGTTATTGAGTAGTTCACACATAACGATCTACTGCTGATTGGCGAGCGCCAATTGCTCGCCAATTTCCATCCAATCAAAGGGTTTTTGTCAGCGAGCTCAGCGACTTGCAAATCAGGCTTAAAATCGTGTAGTGCGAACTAGGCTTTAGACATGTCAGTCTGTGGTAACACTTAAGTAATACTATTTGTAATCTTTTTTTGGGTCACTTTTAAAATGCTCTACTTGAAAGAGCTTAATATAAATGTACTGCTTCAAACAGGTTGAATGTGATTTGTCAATCAAGTATATTTTATTTTGAATAAACGATAATGCCTAATTTTATTTTTCATAAAACACCAAAAATATGACATAATTTTCACTTCCACCCAACACCCAACCAAGCCATCATGAAAAAGGTGGAAAATGTTATTAAATGGAGTGGGCGGTGTTGTGTACAGTATACAAGGTTATATCTCAATATACAAACTCTTGAGGAATTGTAATGGGCAAATGTTAAATTATTAAAATAAATGTTTTTTTATTAATAAATTTATAAGAACCCTTTCCCCTTGCTTATCTTCAGCATTTGTATCTTTTCCGAAAGGCTGAGTCATGCAGGTTTGAGTTTGTAATTGTGAAGCCATGTGGTTTCATTTGAGAATCGATAATAATGTTTATAATAACTAAACCTGATGTCAAATCTGATGCCAGGAAAAGACTTGTGGCCAGTGGGTTATCAAAGGTGTATTTATGGGCAGTAGCTGTGGTGACAGTTAAGGACAGGATTGCTTCTGAGGTACAAGAGCGCTCTCAACAATTGGATCATAGATAAAATTTGTATGATTTCTAATGAGTAAAAGCAAATTTGTTGGATTTCATACAGTGGATATTAAAAGTCTACACACCCTTGTTATAATGGCATGTTTTTTTTTTGATGGGAAAAAATTAAACCAAGATCAATCAGAAATTTTCCCACCCTCAATGTGAAATTACAACATAAATATGAAATAAGTTTCATTCCCTGGTTGCATAAGTGTGCACACCCGTTTATAATAGGAGATGTGTTCACAATGAACCAATCACATTCAATCTCATGCTCAAAAATAATTATCATACAGCTGTCATCAATGAAATTATTTTGATTAACCCCAAATAAAGAACAGCTGATTCTGTAGTGGGAAAATATTGCCAAGTCAAGATGTGCCATGCTGGTAGACTCTTACTGAAAAATCAAAAGGTGCTTCAACAAAGTATTAGTTTATGGGTATGTACACTTATGCAACTAAGTTATTGTAAGTTATTTTTCCCCTAAAAGGTTTCTGATTGCGTTTCACTTTATTTGTATACTTTGCAATTGGGAAAAGATCTGACATGATTTATCTTAGTGTCATTCTTTTACTTCACAAAAGCCTGCCATTTTAACAGGGGTGTGTAGACTTTTATATCCATTGTAGGGATGTCACGATACCAAAAATCTAGTAGTCGGTACCGATACCACCAAAAGTACACGATAGTTGGTACCAAAGTCGATACCATGGTGTGGTTTAAATAAATAAATAAATTTTAAAATAAATAAATAAATAAAATTAAAAACTCCTGGTGGACATCCTCCTCTGGCTAATACTGGCAAAAAGAGAGAGAGGGGGGATATTTTAGTTATCAAACACTGTCTGACAGTGAATAATAAAACAGTGGAGGCTACAATTTGCTAAGGTGCACTCCTGAACACGCGTGCACACACACACACACACACACACACACACACACACACACACACACACACACATACACGCACACACCTTATACTCTGAATGTAAACATTAGTTTAAATTCACTGATATAGTGGCAGCCCAAAAAGATTTATTAAAAGCATTAAAATTTCAATAATTATTTGTGACATTAGGCAACATTTAGCTGACAGGACACGGGCTGAATGGCGATGCATGGTGGCCCATTAGGAGGTAGTTTATAACATTGCAATGCGTTAGCATTGTTAACAAATAACTGGCTATCGCAAACCTTACACAGAGCATAACGTTAGCTGGTTTCATGGCCACAATGCCAGCTCCCTCAAACAAACATAATATAAGGCCCGTCTTTCAGGCGCTTTGCCAAATTTGAGGCACTTCCTCGTTTTGTTTGAAATGAACGATAGCATCGGTTGCACACCAACTTCAGAGCATCAATTATATGTTTGTTGTCATCTGCCATGAATGCAAAGTATTTCCATATTTGACTCTTACCACATTTCCTCTCAATGAGTCAGGGAAACTTTAGTTTAAACTGTATTTTTTCCTGTGTGCTTGTAGGCGTTCTTCTTCTTCTTTACCACTTGTGGACCGACTAAAACACTTACGTGTATTTGCTGCCCTCATCAGTGCTGGAAGAACTGCAACCTCGGTACCTTCATTACCAACAGTACCTACACTACTGCAGAAAAACAAGTATTGTCACGTTTTAAGAATGTTGGTACCAACTTGGTACCAAAGTATCAGTTCTCGTGACATCCCTAGTCCATTGCATATACAGAGCTGTAGGAGAAGCTATGGATGTTAATTTATACCTTGTTCCAACCTTAACCTTTTGTGTGTGTGTTTTTTTGTGCAAATTATTGGATCATTAGACCAGGGAATATCATCAAGATATCATCAAGCACAGAGTTATTTCATGAGCAAAATTATTTTGTCAATTTATTGGAACCATCTTTTCTTGAACATTTCACTGACAAAAGATATTAGTTCCAAACTGAAATTATTATGTGCCTAATTGTTTTGGATTTAAACCCAATCAATTCAATGGACCAGGCAAAAGGGACACAAAAGTGTATTTTTTTTTCTCTTGAAGTGTCTATATCTCAATGCTTTTGTCATTGTCAATTAAGGACTTTATTAAATGAACTGAGCACAAACACATGAAATATGGGAATTTAATACCCCCTTAAAGGTCATGAGGATTACTTAATGAATTTCATGCCCTACATCTGTGAAAATCCATGAAAGCTAAGCAAGTTGGAAAATACTAAGTAAATTTGCCCTTTATTATCTGTTACAGGGCATGGGCACCAAAATCTCTTCATGCTGTAGTAAGCAGATACATTTTATTTGATGTTAAGCTTCCTTTCCCATGAAAGTAATTTTTTTTCTTTGCAGGTCAGCATCATTTTTATGAGAAGCTGTCTTTTATTGTTTAACTCCCTCACTGCCTCACTTCATTTGAGGGTATACAAATAACACCATCATTCGTTTAATATTGTCACGATTTTCCCTTGAGACAGTGCCGCAGTTTGGAGTGTGCTCAGAAAGCCGAAGTGCATGCACGTGCATGAGCCAGGTGCGCGAGCGCTCAGCGAACGCACACGTTTCGGTTTTTAATGACTGATTTTGTTTACTGTGGACACTTGCGTTTGTTATGATTATGTTCTGTCTCCGCCCCCGTTTATTCATTGGTTGTTTTCCGAAGGTGTGTCAATATTGGTTTCAGCTGTCCGTGTTTACCCATGATTACATTATTCATTTAAACCCCGCGCGTCTCTGTGCAAATTGCGCAGTATTGAGTTTAGCTCATTATCTAGCTGTTGTTTCTCGTTTCCCGGTTCCTGGTTCTCGTTTCATGTTATTGACCTTGTTTCTTGTTTCCTCGTTTTGATTCCAGCCTAGCCCAGTTTATGCCCGTTTGCCTATCGCCTGACCCTTTGCCTGTTTTGATCACGTTTTGGATATGTGTGCCTGCCTCTCTCCTCAATAAACGTCTTTATCTGCATACTACTCAACTCTATTACATCCCAAAACGTTACAAATATCACCATTAAGTTGTTAATTCACATTCTTCTTCTTCTTCTCCTCCTTCTCCTGGATGTTCTTTACTGCGAATAGGTAAACAGACTTCATCCTGGACTTTCAACTTTTACATGCAGTATATGATCCCTTGATAGACAAAATCATTTGCCACACTTGCTTACATTTCCTAAAATGTAAGCAAATAAGGCAAATGATTCTCTTACCTTTTTAAGTGAGCTCTTGACCCATAGCCTATGATTTACATGTCTTGTGATAATCATACACAATAAACATGTATTCCTTTACTGTAATTTGTGAATCTTGTCTGAAAATCTTTCTTCAGATGTCAAAAAAAATACACTGTACAAAACTAGTGCAATGCCTCATACATTTTCATATAGTTAGGTTGTACCATAGAGAGGACAGAGCATGGTTGCCCCTTTTAACTGCTCTTTCTTAACTATTGTCTGTCATCCTCATGAATTGCTTATGCAATCCTGGTGCAACATGCTTCCACCTTTGGGGATGTGTCTAATTGTGGGCTTAATAACAGCAGCGCAGCATGACAATCCACTTGTGGATCTCTCAGAGCAGAGGGAATGTTTTATTGTTAACCGTCAATGTGCTCCCTGATATTTTCCTCCATTGGAGAGTAACATTTACATAGAGACGGCTATGGATTAACCTACATAGTCATTTCAAATGTACTACTGATATCTGACCAGAGGTTGGCAGTTAAAGGTGTACCTAAACAGTGGTGCTCGTTTGGAAAAGTGTACATTTATATTCCTTCACAAAGAAAAGTATTTAGCTAATCCCATTCCGTACGCTAATGCTGCATAAATGCTACATAAATATGATGCCAACCTAGCTAAGATAATATACACACATATATATATATATATATATGTATGTGTGTGTGTATATGTGTGTATATATATATATATATATATAGGATTGTACACTGACATAAAACTGACATAAGCTTTGTAGTGCTTGATGATCTTGGTGATGACTATTAAGTAGTCATGTCTGTATGTAACAGCAACAGGGCTTGTGATTTACATTTATTCATTTAGCAGACACTTTTATCCAAAGTGACGTACAAATGAGAACATACAAGTAAAGCGATATATCAAGCAGAGAACAATACAAGTAGTGCTACCATACAAGATCCATTAATTGAGTTCCAGAAGAAGCAAAGTGCGCAGAGTAGAGGTGTAAGGGCCAGAGTAATTATTATTTATTTTTTTTATGGGTTGGTTAGGTGTTCACGGAAGAGGTGGGTCTTTATGGATGTCATCAGCATAGCAATGATATGAGAAGCCATGAGACTCAATCACCTGCCCTAGAGACGTAGTGTAGATAGAAAAGAGCAGTGGACCCAGACCTGACCCCTGTGGAACGCCAGTTGTGAGTTGCTGAGTTTCAGAAATACCTCCCTTCCATGATACCTTGAAGGATCTGTCTGAGAGATTGGATTCCACCCAGCGCAGAACCGTTCCGGTGATGCCCAGGCTGGAGGGAGTAGACAGGAGGATCTGATGGTTCACAGTGTTGAAAGCAGCAGAGAGGTCAAGTAGGATGAGGACAGATGATCTAGAGGTTGCTCTTGCTAGTCGTAAGGCTTCAGTGACAGAAAGCTTTAGCATAAGTGATAAGTTTAAAGGCTAACCAATTAATATTTCTGCTTTATTAAAAATACACTCTAACCTAAACTGTACTTCCCTCCACAACTAGTAGGCAGTGTGCTACTTTTGCTTTTTCAAGCAAAAGTTGTGTACCACTGATTCATCTGTATAACTTGTAGATAAAATGTCTGTATTTAATTATTCAGAACCTTTGATCTTTTCCACATATTGTAGTGTTACATCCTGGAACTGAAATGGACTGGGATTATATGTTATGAATCTACACCAAAAAAATGCAAAAAATATTCACTCCATTGCCATGAAACCCCTAAATTAGTTGCCGTCAGAAGTCACATAATTAGTTTAACACATGATAAATACATCTGTTCAGGAAACCCAGGTGTTTGTTAGAGAACTAACCTTCCAGTGGGACAACGGCCCTAAATATACTGTAAGAGCTTGAGAAATTTTGCCAAGAAATATTCGGATCCAGATGCAAAGCTGATGGAGACACATCTTTGAATACTTGCAGCTGTAATGTCAGCAAAGGTGGTGCTATCAAATATTTACCAAGGGGGTGAATACTTATGCAAACAGCAAATAACAAAGATATCTTTTTGGATAAACCTGTGTTGTGTTTGCAATTGTTTGATATCCATGACAGTAGAGTATTTTTGAGAATTTTGTGAAACAAAAGATCAAAAGTTTAAACAATAGAGACAATTTTTCACAGCCTTGTTTGCTCATATTTACCACGGGTGCCAATATTAGCGGAGGGCACTGAACATAGATCATAACAAAAATAAATCAGAAACAAAGAAAAAGCAAAAAATGAAACAAATAAATGAGTAGTAAAGGGAATTATACATTGCATATATACATTGGGCAGTAGTGGCACAGTTAAAGGCTCTGGGTTACTGGTCATAAGGTTGGGAGCCCCCATTAACCCTACCTGTTCCAGTGGTGCTGTATCATGTCTGACCCCAGCTTCCTAACAAGCAGGGATATGCAAAGGAAAGACTTTCACTGTAATGCATGGGGGACAAATAAAGGCGGTTGCTGCTTCTTCTTCTGATTCTTTAACAGATAATAATTTTTAGTGTATCAGAAACTGGATGTGCAAGTGTTGGAATTTGATTGCCATCTTTCTGTGTTTTTGCTTGTCAAGTGCACTAAAGAGCCCTTTGCCCATTGCCAAAAGCTGAAGATCTCCAGTGAAAACCGAGGCCTCTTGAGTGAGCCAATATAAAATTTTCAAGAGGTTCAAAAGCCCCCTACACCCTTATCATTACACAGATGACGATTTGCTCCGCATTGCTCTCAAATAACATTCCCTGAATGCCTAAGGCAAATCACAAAATAATCATTTCCCAAAGACTCAGGCGTGGGCAGGTTTCGGCCATATTCACTCTCTGAATTTTAAAATGTTAGAAATTGTATTGCCATGTTGGACTGAGTTGTTATAATTCTACATGGTCAGAGGAAAATGGTCCATGCTATGGTGTGCTAGAAGGGCAACATCATGAGCATGTCCTAGCCCTGTGTTCACTCCAGAACTTAAGAGACCTGAAATAAACACTTTTAATCAGTCTTAAGACCAAGTGACAGAAGAGTGTGATTTTTTTGAGACACACTGTTTTGATAGGGTCCTCATATCATATCATATGACAGATTTGAGCACCTAGTAGACTTCTGAAGGATTTTGATATTTGTCATTTGTCTGGCCAGTTGAAAGAGATTCCAAAGAAGAAGCAAATGCCACCTTCATGGACTAGGAGTACTCTGAAGTGACTTAAAAAAACTGGCATATCACGATTGATACTCCTGTTGAAAATTAAAACCACATAATTTTATATTTCTGAGTCAGTAATTAAAAAATGACATTTAGCATAACAGTGGACCTAGAGGACTAAATAATAGACAACTGTTTGATTAGACATAAGCCTCGGTCTCGCTGAAAAGTACCAAATTGCTGATTCTATATATAGTGTGTGACCTTTTGGAGGTCCTGTACAATAACAAAGCCACAATACGTTGCTGATGTAACACAGCCTTAACATTATCCAATGATATTTACTCTATGAAATTACAGTCAGAGAGCTGAACCTTATTCGATACACTGTAACAAAAATTATTTGCTTAATGGAGGTCTCCTAGATTGCTTGGTTAAATCAAACACAATGTGTTTCAAAGGTCTTACAACAAAGCTAACAAGGAACAATGGAGCAGGGGAATGGTGTGCTGCATTAGCATAGGCAAAAGGGCAGTGACTCTCTTGAACAAGTCAGGAACTCTTATTGAAGCTCTCTCATAAGAAGAAAGAACGCTTTTAAGTGAAACAGATGCGACATTTTGTGGAGAATTCTGCAGGGATTCTTAAAGAAATGGGTCATTCAAAATGGAATATTGTTAAAGAAAGGAAGCAGTTACTCAAACTGCATAATGCTAGATTTCATTTATTATTAGCAACACTAGCTGTCTATGTATTCTCTTTTCTCTATTTTATTTCTTCCTATTTTTAGATTTTTAGCTTTTTTTTCAGATGGAGTTTTACACATTCCTCTATTACATCTAAATTCATGATAAAGGCATTTCAAAATGTATATGATTACACCATATGTTACATATCTTATTATAATATTAGGGCATGTAATGTGAATTTTGATTTGCTGGGTATCTTCAGAGCCTCTCTCCATCCCTTATTTCCTAAGAGGTTTAAGTGAGTATGTTATGATACTTATCAGTTCTGCAGTCCAGTCCGAATTAGGGATTATGATATGACTAGACCCCATCTACCTTTCACACACACACACACACAAACACACACTCCTACCAAACCACATAACTACCAGTATGTATGGATTTGAAGTCCTTATATTTAGTGACTTTTACATTTACATATTCCTGGTTTGCAAATAACACATAGTGTTATTTATATACAACATGCCAAATATCCCATAGCTGACATCAAGACAAAGAATATTAACCCTTGCAGATGGCTGAGATCAAAACTGTTTTATTGACCTTGACACTGGACTAAGTTCATGGTGTGACATCATGCTGTTCAAGTCATTTAGCTTCTGAATCCTGTGCCTGTAATCAAATCTCATTCCTCTAAACTTTAGAGTCTAAAGCCATGGTTCTTGAAGTGGGGTCTAGGGATCACAGCCTACAATCATATCCTACAATTATCTAATTAATCAAAGGATCAAAAAGTGACATCACAATGAGGGCTTGGCTGCCACAAGCCAGTAATCACTGTAGTAACCAAAAGAGCCAGAAGGATCGTTATCAGCCTGCTTGACTGTTCACTAAATTTTGAGGAAAGACATCAACCCTTCCTTGGCAACTTGGGGTCACGCAAACAGACTGCGATTTACAACACATGAAATGAACAGTTGGGCAATAATTATGATGGAGACATGATTAAAGGACAACATCCCAGATGCTGCAAGGCTGCGACTCTACTGTGCAGATAGAATTCTGAGCTCTAGTAAGAAAACAGGAAGGGGCATTTTAATTTACATAAACAGCAATTGGTGTACAGATAAAAACAACATTGTAGAGACAACATTGAAGATATTCTTCTCCTAACCTGGAGTCGGGAGATGTTAAAGTTTAGACCTTTCATCCTGTTGACATGATTCAGAGTGGATGTTATTATAGCAGTTATTACCTCCTCAAGATAATGTTAAGCTATGAAAATACTACATCAGAGCCCGGCAGACTGCCCATCCTGAGGTTCACTTTATTATTGTAGGAGATTTTGATCACACTGAAGACAGTGCTGCCTAAATTTTACAAAAATTTGGAACTTCCGATCAGGGGAAATATCACACTGGCCCGATTCACAAATGTCCAACAGCTTACAAAGCAACACACTACCCCCACTTGGGACAGTCAGACCATGTATCCCTGTTTCTGATCAACCAGTGATCTACAGATACATGCCAACTATCATAACAGTGAAAATATGGACTGATAAATCCAATTATAATATTTTTGCAAAGGATGCTGACCTGAGGAGCACACCTCCAGTGTTCTATTCACTTCCACACTGCCAGTGTCACATGCGATAAGGACATTAAACCATTCCCAAATCATAAACAGGGCTCTACAATGAGGTGTCGAATCTACTCAGAATATGGGAGGCAGCTTTCAGAAATGGAGACTTACAAGCCCATACAGTAGCAAGGACAAACTTAAGGAAAGGAATCATAAATGCAAAGCAAAATTACAGGTTGAGGCTCACTTCAGCAACAACAACCCCCATTGTATGTGGCAAGCCATAAAGTCTATTAGAAGCTACCAAAGCAACAGCTTCTCTCCTCTTTCCACAAAACATGCCTCACTGTCAGCAGTCAAGCATGCAATGGCCCTCCATTGTATCTAAGGCAGACACTGCACAGGATCCATCAGCAGTCTTTGGATAAGTACTCAGAGTCAGAGGCAACCAGTAGTTGCCTTTACACATATATTTGACCTTTCTCCGTCATGCAATGTTTCCAACCTGCTTTAAATATGCCACCTGCAATCTCTATATCCATCTGGCCCAGCATATTGTCAGACGGAAACTCCCAGATGAAAAACCCCAAAACAACAGTAAAAATAAAACAATAGTGACATCACCAATAACCTCCAGGGCAGAGGTGAAGGTATCACAATCCACCATTCAAAGAACATGTTGAGAGCAGAACTATAGAGGCCATACCACAACACTTTGCCCTTACAGACGTCTACATAAACATTCCATCTGCCAATTTACATTTAATTTGATAATCTAATTGCTAGAGCTCAAAACACACTGCCAAGACAACAGAGGACTTCATCAGGTGAAAAAAGTTGAAAATTTTAGACTGGCCAAGTCAATCACCAGACCTTAACCTAATGAAGCATGCATTTTGCCACCTTGACTGAGGAACAGCTTCTGTCCCACATCTTTTCCCAGACTGTCTGATTCAACCCCCTCACCCTTCATATCAGTGCCTTCCACCCTCAGCAAGTACCTGTCATCCCTAGTGCAATAGGACTCAAGGTGACAACACACCCTAGTCTCATTGTCAGTGTTTACATGACATTTCACATGAACTTTCCAACATGGACATTTGCAGTGCACCTTCCTCTGTGTAACAAACTGGACTCAGGAGAAGGTTTAGGATCCATATGCAGAAAGGCTTTATTGAGAATACCAAAACACAGTCCTAAATCCAAAATGAAAGGGCAGACATGGGTCCAAACATGACCAGGCATTCAATTGACAGAACCTAAGGATAATCCAAACAGGGACAGTTTCTACACACATTCAAGTCTCTCAGGGATAAACAAGATGTCACGTTTTTGTGATACAACGGGACCCGGAAGCACTGCACTGTTTACTACAGAGGAAGAGGGACGCTGTAAACAAACTGAGACACATAGAACAATCTTTGTAACAAAGATGTCTGCAGATTTTGACATAGAGGAGGACTTGCAATTTTTTTGTCCTTTCTCACGTCAACACAACACGTATGCGTTGTGGTTCTCTCGTGAACGTGCATTGGAGATATACAGATGTGGCCTTTAAGAATGTGTGTTTTTTCACACAGTATCAAGCGATTCAGCACGTGTGATCACACGGTACAGTGCAGGCACGGTTCTAAGAATTTTAATTCATTTGTTGTGCTTTACACAATTACCACCAGGTGGTGCATGGACGAACATACTGTAGCTGAACACAGAACAATAAAAATGGAATGTGTGGTTGAATGGTTCCCATAAAAATATTATGCTTCTCACCAAAACTTATGATAAACTTAATTTAAACAAGTTTCTAATTACAAGATTATGTAAAATATAAAGTGAGTGTGAACAAGTCGCGTAGTACAGGTACAATAACTATAGCTTTTACATTAAGGTGGCTCTTGAATGTGTGCTAGGATAGTGCAGTGGTAACATGCAGGCTTACTATGCCAGCGGCTGGGGTTTGAGCTTCAGCTCAACTAAAGTTTTTTTTAAATGAGCGTTTTTTTTCACTGTAGAAAGTTCATCGAGGTAACATTGAATTAATTCTGCACAACACTGACTGGAGGCCCATGCCAATTAGAAAGATTCAGGTGATGGACTGTTAGCAAGTTCTTGTCATTCATTCATATAATTACAACAATTAGTTTTGTTTAACTATTTAGCTGTCTTTTTATTTTAAGGATCTAATAAATTGCATATATAAAATTATTTTATTTACAAATGTCATTTTTGTGATTTTTAGATTATTGATTATTATCATTTAGTACAGCTTGTGACCGTCAAATCAAAACAGACTTGTGATTTGATGACATAATGCTTATTTATTCAGAAACAGAAGTAACTAATACAAAAATGCTACTTTTGATTTAAACTCCGACTGCGTGCTTTCAATTGATGGATGCCCCATTTATATTTTTGATGAGCTGCAGTGATATTCAAGACAACTATATTATATATTTTTTATTTAATATATAAAATTCTTTTATTCACAAGTGTCGTGTTTGTGATTTTTATTCGTTATGTAGAATATTTAGATCAAGCAATGTCCAGAAATAGGTGCAGTTGTATAGCCTAACATTTAATTTTCCAGTTTAACTTTTTTTTATCTGTAGATCAAAAAATAAAGGAATTCTTTGTAACATTATTTTACAATGACAGAAATCACTGCCAGTTCCTAGTGCAATTTGACTTTTTCCATCTTCAGAACACTGAACGAATATTATTCATGCTAGGGCTGCACGATTATGGCCAAAATGATAATCACGATTATTTTGATCAATATTGAGATCACAGTTATTTATCATGATTATTTATTGATTTTAGGGAGAACATATTTTTATTCCATTTTCATATTTAAATAAACAGACCGTTGCTTTCACCTCCATGTTGTGCTACATTCCTGTTAATTTACAATCTTTGCATCAAATTAGACTGGTCCTTAAAGTGCATCATCTCATAGAAGCAAAATATAAATAAAATTGTACCCAAAATATAGGATAAGTAAAAATGCCATCAACCAAATGAAAATATGCAATCAAATATAACAATATGCAACCAAATGAAAACAATTCAGGCCTAAGTATAAAAGGCAATAACAGTGTTTACAGGAGGAGAGACACAGCCAAATCACCCAATAGAGTGGTGCAGGGATGACGTAATTTTGTACATGTGACCCGGAAATTAGTCACACTGGTTACCTCGAAAAAAAAAAAAACTATTGGATTTCCAGATAGGCTTTTGGATTATCGCAAAAAATAAGCTCTGTGATCAACAAAAGTTTACAATACTAACACATTTTGTCCATCAAGATAATTTTCACAAATGAACACAACTTTTATGAAGTTTGAAGCCTAAATACACACGCCAGAAATAACAAGCTAACCATACGCTATAAACAAACTACACCATGGTCGCTCGACTTCAACTTCACCATCATCAAGCTTCCGACAACCTTTCCAAACTTGATTTTAAAACATTTTCCATAATACAGATTTACTCTGTGGATGAATCTTCATCCACATTTTTGGGGGGGGAATTGTGCACAGCTGTGCACACCTGTTCGGCGTGATGACATTTAATGTCCCCGAGAACATCTGTAGTCTCATGTAGCAACATGTTAGTAATCGCCTTTTTCAATACACGTAAAAGCTTTAAAAAATCACGAGTGAGGTATTACTGGTGTACTTTATGTCATGGAATAAAACGTGAAATATTTTGAGCTTGTGTTCAGGCTTTTAACCAAAATCCCATTCAAAAAATCCATTGATTTGGGATGATGGAACTGGAAGTGCTAAAATGCTAACTCATTTCCAGGTTTTGGCATAAAAAATGACGTCATCCCTGCGCCACTCTATGGTGACTGGCTGTAAGTTTAGAAAGCGCTTGATTTGATATGCAGCTGAGTTTTCTTTGAGCAAAGGATGAACTTTAAATGTCAATATCGCAGTCTATCATGTTCATGTATTCGTGAGCAGTCAAAATCATAATCGAAGTCAATATTCAATTAATTGTGCAGCCCTAGTTCATGCTAGGGGAAAAATATGTTACTATACTGTTTGCAATTTTAAAATGGGTCTTATTGAGCAACTGATCATTTCCTACTGTCCTATTTCACTGTCCCACCAGAGTTTTTTTTTAAGTTAGTGAAACTACCACTAGCTTTTTAAACCTTTTTTTAAGAAAAGGAATGCAGTTTGTTTAATTGGGCAATCCAATAGCTTGAATAGCTTTGGACTCGCATGCAAATGTACTTGGCGATTAATAAGCAGTTATCATCTTTAAGTAATCTTATCATCTTTTGGCTCATCAAATTGAAAGGGAGGAGCAGAAGTATAAAACATGGAGAGTCATATAAATTCTATCCAGGTCAAGTTATTTGTCTGTATTTGCAGTCTATGACATTGCAATGGAGGCAAAAGCATTTTACTCAAAGAGAAGTGCTGCTGAGAGGTGATAATAGTTGGGGGGAAGGGAAGATCCACGCGTCAATAAGTAACTGGAGAAAAAGTTGCATTATTCTTCCTCTTCAAAAACACAAAGAATTTCTTTGTTGCTGAACCCAATCCTACGGAAGCCCTAAGCGTCCATTCATTATTCTTTTTTTTCCTTTTTTTTTCCATTGCCTTTATCCTTCCTGCAGCGAGTGTCCTGCATCTTGTTTTGCTTGAAATGAGAACATTTGTGATAAGCTTACATTTATTTATGATTAGGCTGCATATTTATTTTCCCTCATGTCTAATGTGTCTGCATTCAAAATGGGCAATACATATTGTTGGGGGGGGGGGGGGTAAATGTTTGCTGTGAATGAAAAGGTACCATGTGCAGAGTAAGAGAATTTGCATTTGCACCTATAAATCTATTTTGTTGTCTTTGTGTTTTGTTAGGAGGATTTCTTCATTTGGATAGTCATAGTACATGATGTACACATGGACAGCTTGCAGAAGTACAGTTTCTGTAATAGAACACAGACACAGGAGGCTATTATATCAACAAGTGTAGCAAGCTCTTTCCTTGGGTAATGCAAAATGTTATCAAACTGAGATATTGGCAAGGTAGTATACATTACATATTTTAAACATTTACCATAAATGTAATATTATACTGTCGCTCAGCATATTCAAATGCAGTTTGCAGCCATTTGTCATTTTTAGCTATGGTTTGTTACTAAAATGTGTTGCCCAAGCAGCAGAACAGAGACAAGCGCATACCAGTGTAAGTTACCAATACACTATATGACTAAAAATTTGTAGACACCCGGACATCGCACCAAAATGAGGGCCTTCCCCAAAGCGTTGACACAAAGCTGGAAGCACAAAATTGTGTTAGATGTCTTTGCATGTTTCCTCGAAGCATGGGGGTTATTATAACAGCAAAGGGGGGATGAAATTTGGAATGGGATGTTCACAAAGCACATATGAGTGCAATGGTCAGGATTTTACAAACCTTTGGCCAAATAGTATACAAGAGATGATTGAACTGAGTCAACACTTTATTGTAAAGCAACATACCTTTTGATTTAGCTCATTTAGTTAAGGTTTAAAATAAATAAACTGAAATAAATATATAAAACACTTAGACGTATATACAGGTTGTGTTACACTCTGAAACATTGCATAATATTACACATATTTTAAATATCCTATAAAGTCTCAATTGTGTTGTTTTGCTATACACTGAAGACATTCGGGTTTGAGATCAAAAGATGAATATGAGACAGATCAGAATGATCAGAATTTCAGCTTTCATTTCCTGATATTTACATCATATAGATGTGTTATATTTACATTTTATACATGTGCTAAACAACTTAGAATGTGGTACCTTTGGTTTGAACCCATGCATTTTTTAGTGATCAAAAATATTGGAACATGTGTTGATAGGTGTTTCTTGTTGCCCAGGTGTGCCCTGTTAGATTGACTGTTTAAGCAATTAATAGCTCTGAAAATCTACTCTTAGTTTGAGTCCTGGGTTTCACCTGTGAAGACTGCATTTGTTGTTAAAAAGGATAAACCAGCATGAAGAGTAGAGATCTGCCTATGGGAGAAAAGCAAGCCATTTTGAAGCTGAGAAGTGAGGGACAATTGATTAGAGCCATTGCACAAGCATTGGGCATAGCCAGTACAACAATTTGGAATGTCTTGGAAAAGACTGAAACCTCTACAGGGCAGGGGTGAAGGTATCACAATCCACTGTTAAAAGAACACGTTAAGAGGCTAAACCATAAGATGCAAACCACTCATCAGCAGTAAGAATTAGAAGTCCAGATTGGAATTTGCAAAGAAATACAGAGAGGAGCCACAAAAGTTGTGGAACCAAGATGAACCTCTACCAACTAATGGAAAGGGCAAGGTGTTGCTCATGATCCAAAACATACAACCCCACCGGTCAATTATGGTAGAGTCATGGCTTAGGCTTGCATGGCTGCTTATGGAACAGGCTCACTAATCTTTACTGATGATCAGTCTTTCATGATTGATTCAGACGTCTACAGAAAAATTATGTCTGCCAATTTATATTTAATTAGATAATGTAATTGGGAGGAACTCAAAACACTCAAAACACACTGCCAAGACAACAAAGGACTCCATCAGGGGAAAAAAGTAGAATGTTTTAGACTGGCCAAGTCAATCACCAGACCTTAACCCAATGAAGCATGCATTTCACTTCCTAAAAAGGAGACAGCAGGGAGAAACCCCATAAAACAAACAATAACTGAAAGAACCTGCGGTAAAAGTCTGGAAAAGCATCACCAAAAAGAATGCAACAGTTTGGTGACCGTGCCATATTTAACACATGTTTATACCAGGAAACAAAAGATGAAATTCTGATAGATAATCTCATATTCATGTTTTGATCTCAAAGCCAAATGTCTTCAGTGCGTAGCAAACACAAAATAATTGACCTTGCCATTCCAATACTTTCAGAGAGGACTGTGCATCCCATCACAACTGTGCACATATTGTATATACAGTATATATAATAGAGTCCACACATTTGAAACCACATTGAAAATCTGGGAATGTTTTTTTTTTTTTTAGTTAAAATTGGAAATAAATAGAAGGTTTTAGAATTTTTAAACATTTAAAACAAAAAGTAAATGTTCAATATCAATAAAATATTCAAGATTCTGCATTATTTCTAGGTCCCTATTTAAATTCAAGCAAATTTGTGATACTGACCATGTTAACTACTTTGCACAAAAGGTCAGATTTTCCTTATGCCTAATCTCTTCTATTGAAGCACATGTTCAGACGACACCATGATGGATTTGATCTAAAATGGATCATAAAGTTTTGCACAATCATGAGGAGTCCATGCCAGCTTGAGTGCATTAAAGCAAAAAGGGGACAAACCAAATACATGAACTACATGAACTGAAATTCATGTAAATATTTCAAAGATTCTACTTTTCACTGATTGTCAATAATATAATTTGTAATGAAAATGGATGTATTGAATTAGAAAATGAATGTTCACTAGTGTTCTTAGTCTTTTGGATCCCACTTTATATATTTTGATATCTACATATTATTTCATTTTTAAATCTATAGCATTACTTCTTAGGACCTTATCCTGCCTAATTTAAGCAGATATACTGAATAAACACTGTATACTGTATTACTATTATGTTGTGTTTTGCATGAAACTTTTCACCTATTCCTTCCTGTCCTATTCCTTTAATGGTTGAAGACTGCTGTCAGTTAATCTTTGTTTTTTTTTTTATCATATCATTGAACATGTAAGTGTTAGCTAGTTAGTTAATGTCAGCTTGCTAACTTAATATTTAGTTAGCTACAAACCACAAAATATTCCATGTCTCAGACATTTGCCTGCATGTCCTGCATTTTACTGCTAGCTATAGGGTCTAACCAATTACTCCCAACTCATTTAAGAAACACCTAAAGTGGGGTTAAAAAGTCTGAGGGCACTAGTGAAAATCTATGTAGGGCTTTTTGGAAATAAACACTAGAGGTGGTTTTGGTGCAGAGATGTAGCCATATGGAAAAGTACCTCATGCCCACAGTTAAATATGGTGGTGGCTCTTTAATGTAAGATAAATACCTGTGTGTTTTTTTTTTTTTGCAATTGTTTGATATCCATGAGAGTATTTTTGTGTTTTTTGTTTTTTTTAACAAAAGATCAAAAGATTAAACAATAAAGACAATTTTTCACAGCCTTCTTTGCTCATATTTACCAAGGACACCAATATTAGTGGAGGTCACTGTACTGAGAAACACCCACTTTGTTCTGCATAGAAACTTTACTCAATAGATTTGCTGATTTAAAAAAAAACAAAAAAAAACTTGCATTGTCATTTATGTATTTCCTGTAATTGGTTTGTTTTGCAGTGCTTGTATCTTGTTATGCAGTGGTTCTTTGAAGTTGATTAATAAATACGCTTTCAGATGTCATGAGAAATGAGTAATTAAGTGCTGTTTGTCCAATGCTGTTTTCTTTCCATGAAAGTTCTTGCTCGGCCATACTGGCATTAATATGTCTTTCATAGTTGCTCTTATTACTCATATATCTTTGTACTTTAAAATGTATATTGTGTTTTAATGAGGGCCGAACAAGTGCGCCTACAATCAGACTGAGGTACTGCTTAGCTTGACAATTGGTTATTCATTTCCAAGTGATCTAGTTGAAAAGGAGATCCAGTTGATTCCTTGCATTCCTCATTTGACTAGAGATGCACCGATACTAAATCTCTCAAATGATACCGATAACCAATTATTCAGAGTGATATCGGCCGATACTGATAGTTCTGCCTTTTATGCCTTCTTTTAAATTAATAATAATTAATTACACAATTCTGAAAGAAATACAAATAAAAACTTTGTTCTCTCCATGTCAACAAGTTTTTTGACAGTAACTGGTCTCATAAACAGAAAACACAATACTCAAATTAACATTAACACATTAACTAAATTCTGAAGATTAAATTAAGATTTCTTAAATTATTGAATGCTATTAATTCATATTAACATTGACTGAATTATATAAAAAAAACTCCTGTTAGACTCACATTCACTCACCACAAACAAAAACATTTCTATTTCATCATTGAGCATCAAGCTGGTAATATATAATATAAACTTTTTTTAAAATATACTTTAACATTAACTCTATATGAAATATACTACTCTACAAATTAGGGCTGCACGATTATGGCCTAAATGATAATCCCGATTATTTTGATCAATATTGAGATCTCTATTATTTATTACGATTATTCATTGATTTTAGGGACAACATATTTTTATTGTACTTTCACATTTAAATAAACAGACCGCTGCTTTCACCTCCATGTTGTGCTACATTCCTGCTAATGTACAAATCTTTGCATCAAATTAGACTGATCCTTAAAGTGCATCATCTCGTAGAAACAAAACATGAATAAAATTGTACCCAAAATATAGGATGAGTAAAAATGCCATCAACCAAATGAAAATATGCATCAAATATAAGAATATGCAACCAAATGAAAACAATTCAGGTGTATGCAGAAAAGGCAATAACAGTGCTTACAGGAGGAGAGACCCAAGACAGTTTCTTTTAGGAGATTACAAAAATTTAGGAGCACAGTTGAAGTTTAGTAGCGTTAATGTGCCAAAATATAACACACAAGTAGGCATTAAAAAATCTTGAGCTTGTCAATTATGACAGAATTTAGGAACATAGTGCGTGATCAATAAAAGATGGTGGTTGTGAGATTGGGAAGTTGAGAGAAGCAGATGATGTTCAGTGTTACTCTTGTCATCATAATGCCTTCTCTGCAGTATTTCAACACTTGTTCGGTTGACGGTGATGAAAAGCAGTGTGAAAGTAACTGTTGCGCAGTGTAGATGCATTTTGGACTTCCTGTAGTTTTTATTCCGATGTTATTTTACAACACTGAACAGGTCACTCGCACCGGTGTGAATAAATATTTAGTTACAGTCGCACAAAGTACTTAAGTCGCGAATGTGAGTGAAATGTTTGCGCTGTAGAGCCCTGAGTTTTTCTGCAAAGTTTTTTCCCATTCGGCGTGATGAGGTTTAATGTCCCCGACAACCTCTGTAGTGTCATTTAGCAACATGTTAGTGTCATGATTTCCCCTCGCGCAAGCGCTGGAGCGCGCAGAGAAACTCGCAGCTCGAGCGCTAAAATGGGTTTTGGCATTTCCGGGTTTTGGCACTACAAAATTGACGTCAACCCTGCGCCGCTTTGTGATTGGCTGTAAGTGTAGGAAGCGCTTGATTTGAGTGGAGAAAACAGCGGAGTTTTCTATGAGCGGAGGACGAACTTTAAACGTCAATATCGCAGTCGAACATGTTCATTTACTCGTGGTCAGTCAAAATCGTAATCACGATCGATATCCGATTAACTGTGCATCCCTACAACAAAATATATTTTTCTGTGCAATATATAATTTTTTGTCAACCCATCTTCATTTAAATCTTTGAACGGTGTGCTGGCGCTTTAATTCAGCGCGAGCAGCCCGGCAAAAAAATAAAAAATTGACTCGATGCCCTCTTTTGATTGAGAGGATATAATCGGCCCTGATCATCGGATGTTTCTAAACTGTTGGCCGATAGCGTGAAAAATTGCCTTTATCGTTCGATACAGATTATTGGCCGATACATCGGTGCATCTCTACATTTGACCTCATTTTGATGTTGGTGCTTCACTGAAAGGGCAAGGCATTGTTACATGACCTTATTATGTAAAGCTGAGCAGCTCCTCATCTTTGTAGCTGTGCTGTGCTGTGGAGACCTAAGGGCACAGTTTTTGTGAACTTGGTATGTGTTGCTAGTGAATATGTATGTATCTGTGTTCAGTAATGCTGTGGATTTCAGTCAAAAAAAAGTCAAATTGCTGAGATTTGGGTATTTATTTGCTGATCATATAAAATCCTGATTCTCCTGAGTCTGAATGCAAACTTACACTAGAAAAAAATTATTCTTTAAAGCATCAGTCCTGTATTTTTTTTAATGATTGGATATGCAATGCATTTTTCAGGTTACAGAATATTTTTCAAAATTTTTTTTATCATCACGTTATTCTAACACTTTATTGTGGAAGAATAAGCAGTTCATTTTTCATAGTGTCTGGGTGTTTGCGCTTTTTGTAATTTACAATAATTTGAATAATACAGTTTACATGGAATATTTTTCTTGCATTAATAGAAAGCAGACATACAGTCCAAACAATATTGACCTTCAGTTAGCAAACTGAGTCATTTCACAAAAATATTTAAATATTCTAAAATTAAGTGATATTTGATCAAGACATAGTTGGCATGTTAGGTTTAATCACAACCTACTACAAATACTGTAAGATGAAAACATATTGCACAACAATTCATAAAAACAAAACCCCAGGCATTTCAGAATCTCTGAAGTTACTGATGTCAAATATGTCTTAAAGGGGAAGTTACCACAATAACAAAGGTTGGTACACTTTTAACAGATACACATATCTTGTGCATCAGTGCAGTGTAAATGAGGAAAAAAAATGTTTTAAAAAATTGTTAAATTGTTAAAAACCATATTTTTGCCTGTAACAAAATATAGTCTAGTCTACTTTAATCACTTACTATGCTCAATGGAGAGAATTTGGTAGGGCATGTGATATGCCAAAATCCTAATAAAATTGTTTACCCTTTCAGAATACCATTTAGAAAATTCATTGCTTTGGATAATTTCATGCTAATTAAAGGTACTAAAATGCACCATATATGAATATTTAGGACCAATGTAAGGAATCACTTTATTTATTTTTATTTTTTTCTCAGATTCTGTTTAATTATATATTACAACACTATATTATACTTTTTTTCATAAAAAATAAATAAAGAAATAAAAGGAGACTATAATCATACTTATATTTATATTTATATACTTATATTTATGTCTTATATATTAGACCTTGTTAGTGTGTGTGTGTGTGTGTGTGTGTGTGTGTGTGTTTATAGGCCTTACAGAATAGCTGCTGATTGGAATAACTGTTATTTTGTTTGGTAAATATGCACATGCACTGATTAAGCTGGAGTAACAACACTAATTTGGCGTAGTCTACCTGTTTATTTGAATAATAGATAGATAAATATTTTTGCTAGTATTATATTGTTATAATATTAATATAATTGTATTATATAAATAATATGTAATATAATTTAAGTATTATTATAAGAATTATTGTAACACTTGTGAGTATGTGGATACATAGACAGTGTCTTTGTTTTCTTTTATCTAAATATTCCCATGTGAAATGGATTTGTTTTGAAGTGGCGGTTGTTAACTGAGCTCACGTGTGAATAGCTGATACCAAATTGATCTAAACTACTAACACACTCAACACACTGGTAAAAAAAAAAAATCAGTAACCAATACAGTTTAGCATTTAGCGTTTAGCCACCTTACAGCTCCAGAGTCGCTGATTTGATCCTGAGCTCTGTTTACTGTTTATTTTACATGTTTATCCTTATAACTCTGGATTTTCTTTGAGCTCCAAGTTTCCGAACAGGGGGCGTATCAGTAAGGAAACATGGTGGAATCAATGGATGCAACGTCTGCAGTTGACATTAAATTTGTTGAAGCTGACACAATTACCATGTGTGTGGTGTATGCAAAAATTATCATGAGACTTTTTTATTTACAATAAAACAAGCTAAGTGCCTGCACAAAATATGATAGCATTGTACAATTACAATATGCAACGATAAAGTTTACAGTGGATTCATAAATTAATTAAAAACATAAAAAAGCAAAACGCACCTGATGCCCATTCTTAGTTCTTCATTTTCTAGAAGTAGAGGTGGAAAACCTTGCTGTATTTTTTGTAGTTAATTAAGAGTAGGTACACTGGCATCTTCTTCTGACCAAAGTAAAGTAACTTGGACACACAATATATTCATTCTGTTTATACCATATAGACAAAAGCAGTTGTTTATTATGCCACCATCTCAGCCTCAGCTGATGGTGCTGCGGCAATATTAATCATTCTGGTAAGGAGGGCCCGTATCCAGATCCTGCTTAGTGGCAGAAATAATCCTGTACAAGGCACTCAGACCTGCAACCTTTCCATGTCCTTGTAGAAGTAATATTTTTAAATGGAGGCTGTTAATATGTTTATAAAAGGTTTAGTGGAAATATTATTGGTCCCAAAGCAGTGGCGAGACTGGAGAGCTGTGTTTGTACTTGTGCAGGTTTCACTCAATAATCTTTAGGCTGAGGAGATTGAAAACAGTATGTATCAAAGCTATGTTTGGAATGATGGACAAAGCCAGGCAGTAGTGGTCAGGCCCCAACAGCAGCATTGCTATGATATGGATTGCTTCCACATCGAAGGTAATAAGGATGAGCCAGTAGTATCCAAACACATGGAGCAGGGTCTGATGGTCCAACAGGGCAGAAAATGACGGCTCCATACAAGATGCTCTCAGCCAATAATATAAGCATGTCAGATGGTATGAGACAAATAGCTGGAAACCTCTATTGGTGAGGACCTGCCACATCATTCTGGACACTGATTAGTACAAGAGAGGGGGCTGCTGGGGGCTTGCCTCAGATACTATTTCATCTCATCCTTCATCTGAGGACTTGATAGTATGATTATGTAGAGTCTTTACAACATCTTTTTGTGAAACTGTTTACTCGTGCATAGTATTATATCCATGATTAATACTCTTTCATTGAAAAATGATCATTTTATTTAACTGTGTATACTTGTTACAGAACAGTACAGTAGCATGTTGTTGTTGTAGATGGAGGTTATTATTCTCGGTAACACTTGGGGTTGGGTAATAAACTATTTAAATCCTACTTATGTAGTTTATTCACTAAAGATTAATGATCAATTAATGATAGATTAACAGACATGTTTTAAATACAGTTAGTATAATTTATAGGAATCCTAAACCTTTTTTTCATACAGAATAATAAGGATTTTATTTTTAATTTATTAATAAATGACATTTTTAGACATCAACCCCAGTCCTTGAGACCCACCGTTTTGCACAGTTGCAAGCTTCCTCTTGCAACAGTCCTCAGCATCTGATCGTGAGCTGAGGAGCCGTTCAGGAGCTTGATCAGATGTGTTAGGAAAGGAAAAACAACTGAATCTTTATAACGCATCGGACTGGAGTTCATAATCCCTGTCATTCTTTCAAATATTTGTTTTCAAATTGATTAATTAATGTATTTACTTATATTTAATAATACAGATCCAATAATATAAATACAGATATTGAAGCAATCATTAATTACTAAACTATGCATTACTGTCATATATAATATAGAATAGTTTTCTACTTAACTGTAAATTAGTGTTACTTAATTATTTTTTGTAATCCAATTCTATTATTATTCTCTCTCGATAAACTCTTTATTATTGTCACAGAATTATGTCTGCCACTTTCTTATCAGTTGCAATGACCATGACAAATACATACCAAAAATATATTCTTAATAAATCTCCATGCAGACATATATTGATTGTATCAGTGCACAATACGGCAGACTTTCAGACACCACAGACCAAGCAAAAGCAGCCCGGTTGTATATCAGATGAAAGACAATATCTGACAAATAAAGGTAAAAAGAACCAGAACCTTGGTCCTCTGGGGAAAGAGATTAAGGTGTGGGAAGGGCCAGTAATGATTGAAATAGAGATAGGGTATTAAATGTGATCTGCTCTGACAAATCCTTTGCTTTTAAGAGAAACTTGTTTTCACAGGTTATAATCCAGTGCCCCATCTGGAGTAACCTCTCACAAGTGGAGCTTCAGTGTTTCTTGAGAATTCATGGTTCTATAATTTCCTAAATTTGCAAAAACAAATTCACACTAGTCATCTGAGAAGTTATAAATGTTTTATGCTAGGGCAGGTTTAGTGGTTGTAGCTGTTATTATGACTTTTCAAAAATCTATAAAGTTTGTGTCAGATTTATTTTATAAAGTAGTAGATGAATGTCAGTCACTGCTAATTGCAGCTTAACAGCTCCTACAGTGCTGCAACAAAACACTTCATTTGGACCTCAGAACTCCTCCAAACACAACAGAGTTTGGCTTTTCTTGAGGCAACTTCTAATATTTTCTCCCTTATTGTTTGCTGGTTGTAGAGCAATCTACATAAATCCTTCACACGCCCCTGCACTGAGCCCTATTTACACCCATCCATCTTTCTCTATATTGCAGCTTAGAACCAAATGGCCCACATATTCACCTTCTCTGACAGCAAGGATGAAGAGGAATCTCTTATACTGAACTGAGGAACCAGTACCTGTGCAGCATCACTGGTGTCCTGTTTAAAGATCCATATTTAGGTCTGGATATTGAGACAGTGTATGCTCAAATGAAAGACTTTTGTTATTGGGACCAGGCTTTGAAATGGTGTACTAGCTGTTCTAGTCACTTGGCAGTGGGTGTTCTTTGACCTTAGCCTCAATTCTAACAATTCTTTTATTATTAGTTTTTTTTTTTTTTAAACAATACAACAATTAATTAAACAATTTTGTGTCAGTTCTTCAGCATAGTCAACTACAGGCACTGAAGTCTATACCAATTTTGAAACACTAGAGTTCAAAATAAAATGAACTCCCTCTTAGATCAAACATGAAATGATAAAACAGCATCAAGCATGTGGTTGCATAATTTGTCGATTGAACTTCCATCACCATTAGAACACTATGTCACTATATCAAATTATGGGAAACATTTTATTCTTGATGATAACTAAGCTTTTCACTGCCTCTGCTTTGTCATTTGCAACTGCCTCACATTGGGTTGTATTCAGAGTTTTATCAGGATTTAATATTGAAATTGCATACATAATTATTTGAACCTCAGTTACTCAAGACTTAAGCGCTATTACGAAGTTGCGTGAGAGTTTTGGACATGGGGTGGATTTTGAGGTTACACATGATTCTAAGCTTGAACTAAAGCATATTTTTCTTGCACCAATATTGGCTTGAGCAAGATGTTCCAGGGCTGAAATTTATGTTTTGTGTATTAGAAATACGTTGAGAAAAACTATGGAATGTCATTTGAGGTCAACATTAAATACATAAATTAGATTAATTACTATTAATTCATAAATCTTGTAATCCATTTAAAGAGCCATTTTTTCCCATTGAGGACAGTGGAGGAAACAGCATCTTAATCAGAAATATTGCTTATCTTTAAGACTAATTTTTTTATGCACAACATAACACTTAAAGTGATAACAACAGTTAGCTGTGATTAAAGACTAGGACTATTCAGACAACACTAAATTGTCAATGTACTAAACACCTATTGGATTATTATTTGAATGCTTGCTATTTTTCTTTTTTTGGCCTCTAGCATTTATGTTACATTATTTAATAATACATTTGACAGGATAGAAAAAGAAAATGTTATCTGCTTATTCAGTCTGCATTTTATATATCCCAAGCAAGTGCTTGTGTTTAAAGACAGTGGTCTAGATGCTATTGTGAAACCCCATCTTAGTGTCATGAATCAGGCCTATGTGGTTCCTCCTGCTCACCAACGGAGAGCACCGTCACCTGAGTACTGACTGCCTCCTGGACTCATAACACCACACCTGGAACTAATCACACACACACACACACACACACACACACACATACGTTTCTCATTTCCATGGGCACTGTGAGGTCTTGTTTTGCCTTGCTGACATTACTGAGCGTTATTCATTGTGGTTTATTTTTGCCTGTATATGACCCTGGACTGTTTACACTGTTTTGAACCTTAGCTGCCTACTCTGACTGTGTGCCTCTTCTATTACTATGTCATGACCCTGGACTGTTTACGCTATTTCGAACCTTCGCTGCCTGCCCCGACCATGTGCCTGTTATATTACTATATCTCTGCTCTGCCTAAGGTCTCAGCTCAAGCGGAAGTGTTCGTAGTATACCAACAACAACTGGAGCAGCTGATATCGCTATCAGAGGAACTGGTAAAGGCTATGCAACATCTCCACTTAATCATGCCAAGCCGGCAGTTCTAGCAGCCCCACTCCTGCTAACACTCTCCACTTCTGCTAACACCATAATCACTAAACCGCACCTCGCTTTCCTGGAGAAGTTCAACGGATCACTGGACAAATGTAAGGGCTTTTTACTGCAATGCTATTTGTGAATTAACAACCCGCCTTATAGCCCAGAGAACAAAGCCATATCTCCTTTGTCTGCTCATTGCTCACCAGAAGAGCCTTGTATTGGGCAATCACGGTGTGGAATAATGGTCATTAGACCTTTTCCTCATTTAGTGACTTCCTTCAATGATTTCGCGAGGTGTTCGAACACCCTGAGGGAGGCAGAGAGGCCGGTGACCAGCTACTTTCTCTCCGGCAGTGGAGAGAGAGACTGTGGCGGATTATGTGCTCACTTTCCGCACACTTGCTGCTCAAACCAGGTGGATAGAGGACACTCTGAAATTGCTCTTTTGCAATGGACAGTGCCTGGAGCTCCAATTAGAACTGGCTTGCTGTGATGAGGAGAGGACCCTAGATCAGTTCATTGAGCTAGCCATTTGCATCAATAACCTCCTTTGTACCCGAAGACCAATCAATGTGGAAGCATCCAGCTCAGTTGCGTCTTTCAACATGAGTGAACAGGAGCCCATGTAAATTGGATACACTCACCTTTCCGCTGAGGAGAGAGACCATCACTTCAGACAGCATCTCTGCCTGAATTGTGGTCGAGCGGGACACCTAAGGTTGCCCTCAGGAGCGAGTCACCACGGTGAGTGCATTTAGTTCATTATTACACTCTGCTTCATGTCTTGAATTACCAGTTAATATGTTCTGGGAGATTGGTAAATACCACACCCATGCTTGACTCTGGGGAGGTGGGAAACTTTATTAATGAGGGATTTGGCATGGCTCAGGTCATACCTCTAAGAGTCTGTAACTCTCTTTTGGCAGTGGCAGCATTAGACAGACACCCCCTGGGTGTCGGCCATGTTCATCATACCACCCAAGACATCCTGCTGCAAGTCGGAGCACTACATTGACCTATATGTTACCATACCATTGACCTATATGTTATCCAGTCACCTCACCATCCACTAATCCTAGGCTTGCCCTGGCTGCAGAGACATAACCCCCAGATTTCCTGGAAGGAGGGAGAGATTACTCAGTGGGACAAGTTCTGCATCTCCACCTGCCTAAAGCCTATATCTCAGAGGATCCTCCAAGCTGCCACGGTGCAAGTAGAGACTCCTGTAATTACCAACCTGCCTCCAGAGTACTCAGACCTAAGTGAAGCCTTCAGCAAGGTGAAAGCCTTGCAACTTCCTCCTCATCATCCCGGTGATTTCGCCATAGAATTGCTTCCAGGTGCCACGCCTCCACAAGACGTGGAGTCGTACATTGAAGAGGAACTCTCCAAAGGCTTCATCAGATCCTCTACCTCACCAGCATCATCTGGGTTCTTTGCAAACAAGAAAAATGGAGGGCTCCGCCCATCTGTCGATTATTGTGGGCTTAACAAAGTCACAGTCAAGTATTGTTACCCCCTACCTCTGGTGCCAGAGGCCCTGGAACAACTATGAAAAGCCAGGTTCTACACAAAGATTGACCTTCGCAGCACGTACAACCTGATTCGGATTTATGAGGGAGATGAGTGGAAGACGGCATTCTCCATGAGCACAGGGCAGTATGAATACTTCGTCATGCTGTCCAGACTGGCCAATAGTCCCTCATTTTTCCAAGCCTTCATTAACGCTACCTTCTATGACATGCTAAACCAGTTTGTGGTCGTATACATCGATGATATCCTCATTTACTCCAACACACTTGAAGATCATGTCCAACACGTTTGAACTGTCCTGCAACGTCTCATATCTCACCAACTCTATGCCAAGGCTGAGAAATGAGAGTTTCATCAAACAGCAATATCATTTTTAGGCTATGTCATCAATTCTGAGCACGTGACGGTGGAGGACAGTAAAGTAAGGGCGGTGCTGCAGTGGCCGCAACCCACTACATTAAAAGAACTGCAATGTTTCCAAGGTGCTTTACCAGAGGCTTCAGTACCGTCGCCGTGCCCCTGATCTCCATGCTGAAGAAAGGGGGGTCCTGGCTTTCCTGGTCCCCAGCAGCCATCCAGGCCTTCAGAGACTTCAAAACTCGCTTTACCACTGCATCCATCGTCCACCATCATGACCCTGATAAGCCATTCATTGTTGAAGTGGACACTTCCAATACTGGCATCAGAGCCATACTCTCGCAGCATCATGGCACTCCTCTTAAGCTCTTTCCCTGCACCTACTTCTCTCACAAGCTCTGCGCTGCCGAACAGAATTATGACGTCGGGAACTGAGAATTATTAGCCATGAAGGCTGCATTCGAGGAGTGGCACCACTGGCTGGAGGGATCAAAATACCAATTTCTAGTGCTCACGGACCATCGGAACCTAGAGTATCTACACGCCACTTAGAGACTCAACCCTAGACAGGTTAGATGGGCCCTGTTCTTTACTTGCTTCCACTTCACAGTCACCTACCGTCCCAGCTCAAAGAATATCAAAGCCGATGCCCTCTCCCGCCAACGTGAACAGTCCAAGCAATCTCTGACCGAGGAATCCATTATATCACCCATGATAATCGTCACTCCTGTACAATAGGACTTCATGACAGAAATAACCCATGTTCAGACTCCTGACCCACCACCCCCTGAATGCCCTCCTAACAGTACTTATGTCCCACTCACACTCCGCAAAAAGGTCACCCAATGGGTCCACTCCCCAATCAGCTCTGGTCATCCCGGAATCACTGCCACTCTCCAATTACTGCATAAACGGTTTTGGTGGCCCACCATGCAGGCAGACACCATCGTGTATGTACAGAACTGTTCTGCTTGCAACATTAGTAAATCATCTAAACAACTCCCGGCCGGGTTACTACACCTGCTGCCCATACCGTAGCGCCCTTGGTCCCATAAAGCCATAGATTTCGTCATAGACCTTTCCTGTTCCCAGGGTCTCACCGCAATACTGACTGTCATAGACTCCTTTTCCAAAGCCTGCACCTCATCCCGTTACCCAAACTGCCCACCGCCTTTGAAACGGCAGAGCACCTATGCAACTATGTATTCTGATCCCACGGCCTACCAGAAGACATTATCGCCGACCGAGGACCTCAGTTCACCTCTCGCCTATGGGCAGCGTTCGGCCAGCAGCTTAACATAAATGTTAGCCTAATCTCCGGATACCACACACATTCTAACGGCCAGACGGAACGCATGAACCAAGAACTCACCCACGTTCTCAGAACCTATTGCAACCAGAATCAGACAGACTGGAGCCGCTACCTAGTCTGGGCCGAATATGCCCAGAACTCCTTCTATAAGCCCTCTACAGGCTAACCCCATTCCAGTGTGTGCCCCATTCCAACCAACCGTATTACACTGGTCAGGGGAACTACCAGCAGTCAATAACTGGCTCCAAAGAAGCACAGCAACCTGGAACCAGGTTCACGTTCCCCTCCAACGATCTCTTAGAAGACAGAAGGAACAAGCCAACCACCAGAGGGCACCATCACCTGAGTTCTGACTTCCTTCCGGACTCAATTTCTATAAATTACCTGGAACTAATCTCTCGCACACCCACACACACACACACACAGACCTGTTTCTCATCTCCATGGACTATCTAAGATTCACTCAAATTCTCCTTCACTGCGAAGTCTTGTTTTGCCTTGCTGACATTACTGAGCGTTATTCTTTGTGGTTTATTTTTACCTGTGTATGACCCTGGACTGTTTATGCTATTTTGAACCTTCACTGCCTGCCCTGACCATGTGCCTGTTCTATTACTACGTCTCGACCCTGGGCTGTTTACGCTGTTTCGAACCTTCGCTGCCAGCCCTGACCATGTGCCTGTTCTATTACTACATCTCTGCTCTGCCTAAGACATTTAATAAAGCTGCACATGGATCCTCACTCTGTTGACCCCTAATTACACTCAGACATCTCTACTTAAGAAAATCTGCCAACCTTGGAGATATGAGTGACAGACAAGTAATTTTAATAATCTGCGTGGGCCACCTAGAAAATCAACCTAAGCACCTGCAAAGCTGACTCTGAATACAGATAACTATCACTGTGTAAATATTGATGTAATATTTGAACTTAAGTTGTTGACTCTGAATAAATCCCAGAGTCAATTTTCACACAAAAATACTGAAAAATACAAAATAAAAAATGGCTATGCTAAAAATGAATGAAAATTAAAATAACTAACTACATTTCACCATTTTGTAACACTTTCTCATTCTTTAAAACAACAAATTTAAAAGATACGATTTAAAAATTGTGAATATGAAAGAGTGGCTATTCTCAAAGCACTTTTAAGACACTGTTATAAGACGCTGTGACCTTATAACATAACAATGAATTTCTTACACTTCCATTCAGTGCTATGCTTTCGCTATGTGAAAAGGCCCCTGGTTCTTGCATAATTTCTCTCCTTCTGACACCTAATGTCAGGCTTTGAGTCCTGCCACTGTTTCTGTGGTGATGCCACTGGGACCTCCTCTGCAGAGAAAAACAGTTTGCTTCCTCTCCTCTTCACTCACACAACAAACATCTTCAGACTATCTTCCAGCCCTCCTGAGCACCCAGGAGATGGGGGAGTGCTGAAACGAAGGACTTTGGTTAATGAAACTGGGCTTTGAATTTCTATGGCAGCTGTTTAACTCTTATGCACTGTTCACTTGGCAATAGATTTATTGTTGACCTCAGCCTTTTGTTTTTTGCAATACAGCAATAATTTTTTGAAAACACATTCATACACCCCAAGTGCATGCTTGGGGAGCATCATGACGGCAGGTGTGTTTGTACAGTTGGGAGTACTTTTGAATAATAACAACAGTGCTTTGATTAAGGAAACAGGTTTGATTATCATGCTCGTTGACATTTAACCTGGAAAACTGGGGCATTGTCAGTGTGTCTTCTCATATTGAATGTACTTCTATAATTAATATATTAATATACCACATGCTCAGATTTGTAAATAAACTTGCACTGCAAAAAATGACATCTTAACAAGTGAAAATACACTAAAAGTTTCCTAATATAAAAAAACCCAATATGTGATTATTAAACCTATTTCTATTCCTTTTTACTAATTTGAAGCTTGAAATATTCTTGTCCTATTGACGGATTTTTTTTTATATTTTAACCATTTCCATAAAGAATTTAGAAGAATTTATCCTACACAGGGTTCGGGGAGCCTGGAGCCTGTTCGAGGGTACTCAGGGCACAAGGCTGGGGAACCCTGGACAGGCTGTCAGCCTGTCACAGGGCCCAATCACACACACTCACAGACTACAGACAATTTAGAGATGCCAATTAGTCTACAACACATGCCTTTGGATTGGGGGAGCAAACCAGAGTACCCAGAGGAAACCCCCAAAGCACGGGGAGAACATACACACTGCACACACAGGGTGCTAACCACTAAGCCACAGTGATATGAAAAATCTTGAATGGTTAAAGTCAGGGAGAAAGGCATGTTCAGTGTTAGTTTTGCATACAACTTTATTCATCTCAAACCCAGTGAAATTGTAAGTCTATGTTGGTCAATGTGGTGCTGTCATATTCAATAAATGAAAGTTGTTGTGTGATTAAAATTAGGCACACTGCATATTCAACTTTTCTCACTTCAAAAAATCCATTCTTCAGAACACATTAAAATTTCCATTTCCTTTTTGTTTTGGCCAGAGTGAAGCACAAAGAAGCTTCAGCTGGAATTCCATACGTACGCGATCGGATGTAAGTCATCTTTAACCCACGAAACCTGAAGATGAAGTTGCTATGGAAACTACTGGTGCTGCAGTCATTCATGGGGTATCTCGCAGGTAATAGGATCTTATTAAGAATTTTTTTTAATGCATACCAGCTACTCTTTGTGAAGTCACCTTATTCATATGTATTTAGGACAGGTTTACTGTACAAAGAGTCAGAGCTGAAACCGGAATTAACACTTTCAAACACTCCCAATTGGCGAACATTCATCACATTTTTATAATAAGATACAAATAATGCGTTTGAGGGATTTAATTAATAGGCTAAAATAACAGGATCTGAGAGGACAGGACAGAGATAAAGGGTCAGCTGCTAGTGAGAATATTGTTTTGAATGTAAATGAGGACATTAAACAGGAAATTAAGATTAAAACAATTTATTCATTTGAATGTATTTAGAGCTGAGACCAGGTGGATTAATAATTGTCTTTTTTTTCTACTCTAATATTATATACTGTATCTCTCTGAGATTAGTGATTTTTTTTAAACTAAACTGCAAAAAAATCTTATCACATAAACATGTAAAGGAAAATATATCTAATATTTCTCATTATGAGATTACTATATAACAAATATAAGACCACTATGCCTATTTACTACTAATTTCAAGCTTGAAATTATAGATCATTGCAGATCATTTTGCCTCTTTATAGAAATAAACAGTTTAAAGAAGCAAAATTATCTGCCAATAGAATAAGACAATTTCAAGCTTGACATGAGTAAAATATCTATAAATAGGTTTAATAATCTTACATTTGTTTAAAAAACTATCTAATAAAGAGAAATATTTGTTGAATTTGCCTATATTTAAGATATTATTACTTGCCGAGATGTGATTTTTTTCTTCAATGTAAGCTAAGTAAAGGACTCTTATGTATGTTATAAAAACCCAGACTTTTACATTTATATGGCCTAAATATAAGCTTAAAAGTTCAAAGCAGATTTTTCTAAGCATTTTTAATACAGTCATGTGACAAATAAGTACACCTCATGGAAATTGTTGGCTTTTTTGACATATATGGACAAGCAAATATTTGATCATCTTTGAAACAGTGCCTATTAATAAAGTTGATATAACAAAACCAGGAAAATTAGCTTTTTCAATAATTTATTCAACAGAAATATCAATAGATGTGATATTCTTTTGTGGAAAAAGTAAGTACACCCTTGGACTCAGAAGCTAGTATTGCCCCCTTTAGCAGAAATAATGTCTTGTAAGCATTTTGCATAATTGTCCACCAGGCTTGCTGGATTTTTAACCACTCTTCCATGCAATATTCTTCAAGTTGCAAGAAGTTTGAGGGTTCCCTTTCAAAGGGAACTTCGACGTTGCGTTTAGCATAACAGTATGGGAGCGCCCTTGCGCACGTGACTGGTATCTGAAGCTTGTGTAAAATCATGCCTCTACTTATAGGCCTGCCATGATCAGGTGACGTGGCAATTAAGCGCGTCGCATGATATATATATGGCACCTGTGAACATGCTGCTAGCCTTATTATCTTCAGCGAGACTGCATGTCTGTTGTTTGTGTGACAAAGACGCTTCATTTCGACTCTTATTTTCTCAAAATCTCTAAACTTTTCTATCCCTTTTTAAAAAGAAAAGAAAAAAGAAAGAAACAATGAGAGAGAAAGGATTCACGAAGTGTGTTATGCATTGCTCCCATTTCATCACGGGAGGAGACGGACACGCTTTCTGTGTGAAGTGTTTGGGCATGGAGCATGCGACAGCAACCCTTGAGGGGTCTGTCTCTCAGCATTCTGAACATTTCACAATTAGGCAGCTCTGCTCTCGGCTCACTCTCTTCTCGTCCGAAGGGAGTTGGGTTTCAGAGCCTCGCGGACCTTGGCCGGCCGCTGCTGAGGCAGCCAGCTGGCTACGCTCGTGGGGTTCTCATATGGATTTGAAAGAGGAGCCGGAGACAAGCGCTGCTCTATCTCTTGCTCTGTCTTCTGGGTCCGGCTCTCCGCCTGACTTTGGAGCTCGGGTCGCGACTCCTCCTTCTCCTATGGAAAGCCAAAACACCCTCGCTGACACCGAGGAGTCGGTAGAGGTGCCATTGCACCAAAAACCAACAGCAGCTCTCAAGCTTATAAAGAGCTGCTTGAGGTGATTACTAGGGCAGTTAAAAAGTTGAATATAGACCCGCAGAGAGCCAGGGGGACCGGGTGGCCACAGCCACAGCCTGCTAACAGGCCTGATCTAAGAATGATCATAAAGGCAAAGCAGGCAAGGAAGGAACGGTCCTGATGGGCCACGGAGGGATGTATCAGGGGACATGAGGTTGTTAGGGCAGATTGCCCCCAGTGCGACTGTAGGGCCTACCCTGGCCAAGGCCATGCCACGTTTTCAGCTTTCTCTGGTCAGCGAGCTGTCACAGGGCAACAGAAATCTGATGCATTCTGTCCAATGGAATGTGGAAAAGCTAACATCACTGAAAGACCATTTGGCAGCATGGAAACTACTGCCAAATGTGTCTCCATGGGTTCGGTCTACCATAGAAATGAGTTACCGGGTCCAGTTCAGAGCTTGACCCCCCTGGTTCAGAGGTGTGCTCACCACAGTTGTCAGCACAGAGCAGAGCCCAATGTTAGCGCAGGAAGTAAGTTCCCTTTTGGACAAAGGGGCCATAGAACATGTACCCCATTCCCTAAGGGAGGGAGGTTTTTACAGCCGTTATTTCCTGGTCCGCAAAAAAGATGGGAGTATGCGGCAATGAAGGCGTTTCTATCCCCAACACGCGTCCTTCAGTCCTTTCAAATTTGAGCAAGATAAAGCTAGGTCTGGGCATCCTCTCCAGTCTCTACGAGAGACTGTCGGGCCTTATGGCAGCAGCAGCCAACATCATACCGTTGGGCCTATTGCACATGAGACCGTTTCAGTGGTGGCTGAAAAGTCGGGGGTTTCATCCAAGGATGAAACCTTTGAGAGTAATCAGTGTCACGCAGCGATGCCTATGTGCTCTGAGTATTTGGAGGTGTCCGAAGTTTCTAGCCTTGGGTCACACTTTAGGGTCATCTCCTTATCGCAAGACGGTAGTGACAGACGCGTCCCTTATGGGCTGGAGTGCAGTCTTAGATGGCTGTCCAGCTCACGGTCTTTGGAGCGGCCCTCATCTGGAGTGGCATATAAATCGCCTAGAGATGCGGGCCGTATTCCTAGCACTGAAATTCTTTCTTCCTCATTTGAGAGGTCACCATGTGCTTTTTGTGTCAGACAACACAACGGTGGTCTCATATATCAACCACCAGGGAGGGTTACGTTCACGCCCCCTGTTCAGGCAGGCACAACTAATCCTTCTCTGGGCAGAGGGAAAGTTCATGTCAGTGAGTGCCATGTACATTCCGGGCAGCCGGAATGTAGGGGCAGACATCCTGTCAAGTCAGGGGCAGAGGCCCGGGGGTTGGAGGCTCCATCCACAAGTGGTGGAGTCCATATGGCGGAGGTTCGGACAAGCGGAAGTGGATGTGTTTGCCTCCGAGGAGACAACAACCTGCCCGCTGTGGTTCGCCCCACTCCTCCTGTACCATTGGGGCTGGACGCCATGGTGCACACGTGGCCAAGGTCAAGTCTATATGCTTTCCCCCCGATCGCTCTGCTCCCACAAGTTCTAGCGAGAGTTCGCCAAGACCGTCTACGTCTGCTGCTAGTAGCACCTTATTGGCCGGCTCGAATATGGTTCTCGGAGATAATTTACCTGCTCCATGGTACTCATTGGGAGATTCCCATTCACAGGGATCTACTCTCTCAAGCCGGAGGGCTGATTTATCACCCTTGGCCAGAACTATGGAAACTGTGCGTCTAACAGTAGAGACCATGTTAAATGCTAGAGCACCATCCACAAGGAAATTGTATGCGCTCAAGTGGCGGCTTTTTGTCTTGTGGTATGAGGAACGCCAGCTAGACCCAGTGAACTGTGTAATAGCTACAGTCCTGGAGTTCTTACAAGGACGTTTCTCAGCGGGGTGGGCTCCTTCTACAATCAGGGTTTACGTGGCCACCATTTCGGCCAACCACGCCCCTGTTGATGGAGCCTCTGTGGGGCAACATCCTCTAACTTCGAGGTTCTTGCATGGTGTCAGGTGGCTGAGGCCCATCTGCAGGCTGCGCATATCTTCTTGGGACCTTTCTGTGGTCTTGGAAGGTCTGTCAGGGGCCCCATTTGAGCCCTTAGAGTCAGCCTCTGAGAAGCTTCTGACTCTAAAGGTAGCTCTTCTGCTGGTCCTGACATCTCTCAAGCGAGTGGGAGATCTACAAGCTCTCTCTGTTGCCCCTTCCTGCCTTGACTTTGCCCCTGGATTAGCCAAGGCCTTCCTGTATCCTAGGCCGGATTATATTCCTAAGGTGCCTACATCGGCTGCCCACCCTGTGGTGTTGCAGGCTTTCTGCCCTCCTCCGTTCCTCACACCGGAACATGAGAGGATGCACCTGCTGTGTCCAGTCAGGGCTCTCTGTACTTACGTCCACCGCTCTGGCCAGTGGCGTAAATTGGAGCAGCTGCTGGTCTGCTTTGGTGGCGACAGTAGAGGTGATGCTGTGTCGAACAGCGCATCTCTAATTGGATAGTTGAAGTAATCTCTATGGCTTACGAGGCGCGCAGTCTCGCCACGCCTCTGGGCTTAAGGGCTCATTCCACTAGGGCGGTCGCCTCCTCGAAGGCTTTGTCCAAAGGGGTATCCTTGCAGGATGTGTGTGCTGCCGCAGGATGGTCTACGCCACACACATTCATTCGTTATTACAGCCTGGATATTCATTCCACCCCGGGCTTGAGTGTCTTGCAGTGACCCTACGGCTTGGGTCTTTTTGAACAGTCTGTACCCTCGGTATGATGGAGTGGGTATTCTCGTTCCCATACTGTCATGCTAAGCGCAACATCAAAGTTCCCTTTGAAAGGGAACGTCTGGGTTATGCATGTAACCCTGAGAAGAGAACAAGACGTTGCGTAGCTTTGTCATACCAGGGCAGGCCTGTGAATTGCGTCTTCGCTTCAGATAATAGAGGCTGGCGGCGTGTTCACAGGTGCCATATATATCATGCGGCGTGCTTAATTGGCACATCACCTGATCATGGCAGGCCTATAAGTAGAGGCATGATTTTACACAAGCTTCAGATACCGGTCACATGTGCAAGGGCACTCCCATACTGTTATGCTAAGCACAACGTCGAAGTTCCCTTTGAAAGGGAACAGGGTTACATGCGTAACCCAGATGTTTTCTTGCATGTACTGCCTGTTTCAAATCCCCCCAGAACATTTCAATGGGATTCAAATCAAGGCTATGACTAGGCCATTCCATAATCCTCCATTTCTTCTTTTTGAGTCATTCCTTGGTGCATTTGCTAGTGTGCTTAGGATCATTATCCTATTGAAAGGTCCACTTTTGATTCCACTTCAACTTTTGGACAGATGGCCTTACATTATCTTCAAGCACTCTTTGATGTGATGCAGAATTCATAGTTGAATCAATGAATACAAGCTGTCCAGTCACTGAGGCAGTAAAGCAATCCCAAACCATAACATTTCCAGCACCATGCTTCACAGTTGGTATGAGGTACTTCTCCTGAAAAGCTGTTTTTAGTCTGTGTCAGGCATGTCTGGTGTTACTGTGGCCAACCAACTCTATCTTTGATTTGTCTGTCCAGAGCACATTATTCCAAAAGGCCTTTTCTTTGCCTATATGCTCATGTAGTCTTGTAAAGGCTTTTTCCTTGCACACCTCCCATGCAGGTCAAATTTGTGCAATCTCTTTCTGATTGTAGAAGCATGCACCTTTTTTCTGAAGGCCTATAGAACTCTTGGCATGATGACGCCACATACCTCAATAGTAAAGGGAACACCAGACACTAGATATGAGAACGATATGAGAGTTTTATAAATAAAACAGGTTCCACCTGCACTCTCTAAGCAGGTTCTAATCACTGGCACCCAATCTTGAACACCTGATTCTAATTTTATGGATTTGAAGTTGTGATAAATGTAGTGGTGTACTTACTTTTTCCATGTGATTGATCTGTTTTTTTGTTCATTTAAATCGTAAAAATTACTACAAAATGTCAATTTCATATGTCATTTGATAGAGGGTATCAACTTTATTAATTGGCACGGTTTCAAAGAGGATCAAATGTTTGTGTGTCCAAATATGTAAAAAAAAAAAAAACAACAACAAAAAAACAATTTCCAAGCTAAAGATAGTGTTAAAATAGATAATATGATAGTCCATAGGTCCTTTTCATTGAGTGATCTCAGGTTCTGCAATTTTAGTCGGTAGTAGGCTTCTAGTTGCTTTAGTCATGTACTTCCTCTAAACATCATGGGAGTGACAGGAAAGGTCACTACCTGGTGAAACAGCAGAGGTGGTAGTCTGGCTGTCGAAATGAGTGGGCATGGAGAGATGCTGCTCAGAATGCCAAAAGGAGGCTGCAGTGAATTTTGTACCCACAAGACGTCTTATTTAGTTACCTTGGAACATCATGACGGGGCTTACTATATAAACACATGCACACACACATATGTCCTTATGTCTGGCCTGCATGCATGCAATTACCCGGGTGCCAGACACACACACACTCGCCAAACTACCTTCCACAGAATGCACTCTGCATGTTAATTCCTGGGCTGCTTATTCTTTTATTCTTGTTTCCTAGCAGGGCGGTTGCCCAGTTTTTTGTTTGTTTTTGTAAACAACTAGGTGGTTCATCTATACTAGGCTTGCTGGGATAGTCGGTGTTCTCGTTGTTACACGGTGTTCAGCCGCACACCGATTACATCACTTGCCCACCACTGCACCGCCCCCACTGTCGTTTTGCTTTTTTATAGTAATAAAAATCACTTAGTTCAGCTATAGAACGGATGCTACAATTAAAAACGGAAAGCGTCTGCTCAACTCAGCATGACCTGAATGAGTCAGATTCGCAGTACAAATCAGATTTCATTTATCACTACACGAGAGTGAGGTGAGCTGACTGACATGACGATGGCCAAGATTTGGTCTCAAAAGTTCTATGTGTAATGTAAGTGAGTTTGTCATTTTACTGTTTTGTTATTGTTGTGTTTTTCATTAACAATAATAATGAACTCACCATTCAAGCAATTGCTGCCCCAGAATTTCCGCTAATTTGAAAGAGAAAGTAAAATGCACATGGCCGCACAGGCATTCATAAGCAATTAACAGCAAGGGGAAAAGAAACAACGGGTGATACTGGTATTACCGGTGTTGTCACACGTTGTTTAACCTGTGGGAAAATTTTCTCACATCACATCCCTAATCTATACAGATGAAATGTCTCAGCTTAGCTTAGCATTTCACAGAGAGAAGAAACACATGCTCCTTCAAAGAGAGATTGAATTGTCAAATAGCTTGAGAACAGGTCAGGCACGAGTGAGGTGAGCTTGGCATCTCTGGAGCTTTATTTATTTCTTTTTTGCTGCATTTATATGAAATTCAACACACTTCCTCTTACACATAACCATTTCTTTAAAACTCCCAAGAGCACACCTCAAGGCTTTTTAAAACTTCATCATACATAAAGCACTAGTTGCTAACTACATATGTAATCAGTCCCATATTTGAGCCACATATCTTTCATCCTCAGGGCTGTTATCGTTCTTAAACCTTACAGATGTAGAGAAAGTGCTTGATTAGACATTTATGGGCTTTTCCATTTGTGGTGCTGAGAATGTCAAATGGCCCATCAGTGAACATCATTTCTGATTAATTTGCAGATTCGGATACATAATATCTTTGAGGCCACATATTCGAGCACAGAACTCCTTTATTCTCCATTTCTCTCTCCCTTTTTGGTCTTTGTTCAATGGTCCGTGGTGAAGAAAAGACAGACTTTCAAAATAAATCATTTGGTGACCATGTTATTTATGGTTTGTAAAAGCAAGAAGCCCAGTGGGATTTTGTGAACTGCAATTTCGATAGACAATTTTCTCATAACTCCTGTCTTTCTTTATGAAAGAAGCAGCTATTGTTTATTTATCACATTTCATAGCATATATTTTACCCTGTTTGTTATCAAAATGAATCAGTGACAGACATGTAAATTGATATTGTGTTGTGTGTGTGTGTGTGTGTCTGTGTGTGTGTGTGTGTGTGTGTGTGTGCGTGTATCTGCTAAATAAATAGTGTGACACTTTAAATATTTTTTTAATTTAAATATACAGATTTCATTCCCATGTGTTTGGATTACTAAGAAGCAAACCAAAAAAAAAAACACAACACAGTCAAAAATATGTGCAGAAATGATGAGATGAGTTGCAGTATAGTAAATGTGTATTGGGGGTATATTTCTTATTCTGTCCGTATATACAAGCTAAAAACAATGTACACTCAGATTTATTATGATAGGGGAAAGTCAGCGTTCATGTTAGAGTGAGTTGATTTTTGACCATCTGTGCCGCACATTCAATTACGTGGAAGTTCATAGAAACTGAAGCCCACTGATTTAAAGAGGGGAAGAGATCGGGCAGTAGAAGATAAATCTTGTGTCTATCAGGTATAAACTAATTTGAGGTGGTATGGCTTTGTCAGGCAGTGCCTGAAATAGCTTGCCATGTGGTGAGAGTCCTGGCATTCTCACAAGCTAGTGATTGATTTAGTTATTAAAGGTGCAAAGCTACTAGGGTTGGGTTGCTGGCTGTACCAGGATTAGTGACTGAGAGATCTAGAGGTAGACAGCGAGAAAGAAGGAGAAAATAGTAGTAGAGTGCAAGCAAAAGCAAAGGGTATCACTGTGGCATTACAATTCTATGCAAATCAATTCCCGTGTTTGGTTTCACGCAAATCCTTGTTATCCCTGAAACAAATTGAACTCATCAAATAAACACTAGTGCCAGAAAGCATTTTATTAGCATTTGTTCCAATTTCTATAAGGCAGCGTCAAACCTGCCCTAAGCTCTTCTTGTTTTTAGCTATTTTCAAGGGTTGCATTGCTACATAGCCATTGTGGAGTGCTTAGAAATTCAGGTTTTGGCCTCTGTCTATCCGTTTTGTTAGCTGATTTATTTAAAAAGGTTTGTTACAGTTACTTAGGGCCTCTGGCTGTAAAACATCTCTTTCATGCTGATTGGAGAGCTGCTTTGGACTTGTGTGTCTCTCTCTCTCTCTCTCTCTCTCTCTCTCTCTGTCTCTTGCAGGAACGCCTATAGAATTTGCCTTGGGCACTTATTGCTTTCCAACTATGTGGGAGAACACTGAGTGGAAAATCCTGACAGAGGATATTTTTTGTACCATTCTTGACCCGACTAAAATCATAATCCCTTCCAATCCTTTTTGAGGGCCTGACATGAATAGATTGTCTCATGTCAGACACAGCTGTGCACTCAAACAGTATTACACTTACCAAACACAGCAATATCAAATGTCATACTATTTGGGGGCTGATTGTGAAGCTCTGAATAAAGCCAGAGGCTTTGCTAGAGAGGGAACGTGTAAGTAATTTGCAGTGTCAATATTCTCTTACAAGAATCACATTTAGTCAGGACCACCTTGTAGTTGTCCAGAACCTGTTGTCCTGATCGTTTGAAGATATCCCTTTCTGATGTTCTTTTCACCAAGCTTTCTACATATCTCCTTGCTCCATATACTACATTCAGTAGCTCCTGCAGAGCAGAAGCAGGGCAAACCTCTTTTCCCTCAGAACCTTAAGACCTGTCATACAGTAGATCATATTGCTCAATTTAATGAGAAAATGCTCAGATAAGGGTTACATATACAGTACCATGAAACAATTTGATTCTTCTGATGTTTAGTAGAGCAACTGGTGTATTGAGGAGAATTATTCCAGAAAAGACCAGCATTTGATCTAACCTTCAAGGGTGATCGAAAGCACAATTGGCTTCACATTTTTGGTTCATTTATATCCACAAGACTGTACGAAGAGCCCAAATCTGCCCAAATAGTTGTATTCCTGTCATGTTTAGACTATTCAGGAAAGACCAGAACATTTTCCTACTCACATGTTTACTGGTGATTTCAATCACACAAGGTTTACTTGGTCCTAACCTTTTGGCACACTTACATCACCAACTCACATCAATCTATTGAGCTTGTGCCATTCTTTTGTGTTTACATTACTTGTGCTTTTTTCTCCATAGACACGATTGCACAAAGCAGATATTTTCATTCCTCACATCTTAGATCACCCTTAGAGAGTGTAGGAATCTAGAATTTCTATTTTCTTCAAATTAGGTAGATTTCATCCACTGAGCTAGTTTTTAAAGCCTTGTATCTGCAAATGCACACATACGCTAAGAGAATGAAAGAGAGTGACAGAGAGTGAGTAAAGGAGGGTGGAAGAGATGCACTCACTTTGTGTAAATAAAGGTTATTCAGTCCCTGTGAAATACATCACATAATCATTGGCTGTTGCAGTTTGCGAAGTGTGATGGAATCTTCAATGATGAAGAGTTTATATGAGATCCCAGGCACACAGAATAGACTTTGAAATATTGAAATAACTAATTTATTTTCTAACATGTACAATACAACTGAAAGCTAGAGATCAATTGTATAATTAAATTACTTGATTTGTTTAATTCCCACTGTCACGAAATCCACGTAATGGAGGTTAGGACGGATGCAAATGCAGATAAGAGTTTATTTAGAGCGAGACAAGCAGACAAATCCAAAACATGAGACAATAGCGAGGTCAAGAAACTGGCAATGTGTCAGGCGATTGGCAAACAGGCATAAACTGGGCAAGGCAAGAATCGAGAATGAGAAACAAGAAGCAAGATCAATGAACATGCAACAAAACGAGGACCAGGGTACAAACACTTGGTACGGGGATAACACTCAATACTTCGCAAAGTCATTGTGTTCAAACAGTCTCCTTATACTGTGGTTGTGAGTGCTGTGAATTTGATGCAGGTGTGCATGATTAGAATGAATGTGAGTGTTCTGGGAATTGCAGTCCATAGCAGCCATGTTTGTAGGCCACAGTGCAGGATGGGAAATGTAGTCACTGGTTTGCTGTGATATGACACCCACTATGGCAATATGATAAAATTGTTTGCTCAGTTCCATCAGAAGACAAGCCATGCAATAATGTTGTAGCAATTTGGACTAATGTGATTGTAATTAACTTGGATTTCCTAAACAAAATTGCTTGCAAGTTTTTTTTTTTGTTTTTTTTTTAACTGATGAAATAATGCAGAAGACATCAAATAAACATCTAAGATAAATTCTGTATTCAAAAAAGGGTACGCGAGACATTTGCGTTACAACCCAGTCTAGGTTAGGCCGCACAGAGTAACCAGCTCGGGATTCAATTGGATTGACCTTTATGAGGGAGCCAGGAATAACAACACAAACAGGGTTGTTCAAAGAAGTAGTGGTATATTGTAAAACACAGAATTATATACATCTAACTGTACAAGGAGCCAAACCAGTCATAACTTCAGGGTGGACCAAGGCCAAAATAATAAACAAAAGAATTCTATTCTTAGGTAGCTAGCATACCTAAAAGAAAAAGAAAATACAAGCATACTTCCCTAACTACCTAAGCCAAAAACAGAGACAAAAGGACCTTCTCCCAAAAGAAATGGCAGCCACACCTGTACTGCCAGTGAACCAAGTGAACATATATACAATGGTGGATATAATGCACATAAACAGGTAGAGGGACAACCAAACTCAAAGACAAAAATCAGAACAGCAGTCAGACTATAACAAAGCAGCCCAACCAAACACAATCTCTAGGCACCAACATCCCACACCATTCTCACGCCTTCTTCCTCTTTAAATATGGTCACCATTTAGTGATGTCATCCTGGAGGCGGGAGCAAGGCAGGCTAGGGCAGGCTGGAAACTCTGGGAGGGAGTTTGGACCTGCACACAAAATATGGCACAGCACACAAAAACTTCCCATCCCAAAGATAGCGGGTTGTAACATTTGCATAGTATTATATTATTTATAGATTAGTATATACATAACAATATTATTCAAATAATTCCCATGAATTAGGTTTCAATTTTAGCCACTTTATTGTTATCCATGTGAACCTTTCCTTGACATTTTCCATTGACAATTAGAATAACTTTTCTTTTTTTTTTCACACTACCTTTTCATAAAAACTATAACAAGAAATAATACCTATAATTATACCAATCATTATAACTAAGATTAGCATTAAGAGTAATTACTGTTACATTAATAAAATTCAAGCTGGTTGTATCAGTTATCAGTATTGATTTGACCTGAGAATTGAATATTGTGGTTTTATAAAAATTTTCTAAATTATAGTTTGCCATTTTTAGAAACCAAATATCTAGTATTAAAACCACCAGCACCAGCATGTTGGGTAGGAATTTAAATTATTAAATAACCACCGTGTACAAACCTTATTTATGTTCAAACAACATTACAGCACATTCTATTTTATTTCCCTGCGAATTAATTAAGATGTTTATTAAAATAAATAAATAAATAAATAAATAAATAAATAAATAAAAAGTTTGTCCAACAAACATTTGTTTATTTTTAAATCTTTAAAGAATTTAACTGATGTAAATCAGTTAATCTTTTGCTAATAGATCTTTGGTACTTTTACTTGAAGCCTTTTTTCCCCCACTGTTAATGAACAGAAACCTAAAACTACTTCATGTCTGATTCATAGTCCATCTAAAACCAATGATAAAATGTCAATACAAGATTTTACTATCAAATTTCCAGTATTTGAACAGTACGGTTAGTTAAGTGTTCCAAACTATTGGAGCAGCAAGGCCCGTTCATTGGGCATAGCCAATACAACAATTTGGAATGTCCTCAAAAAGAAAGAAACCACTGGTGTACTGAGCAACAGACAATGAATGGTTTGGCCAAAGAAAACAACAACGGCTAATGACAGAAACATTGTGAGAGCTGTGAAGACAAACCCAAAAACAACAGTCAGTGACATCACCAGCAACCTCCACAAGGCAGAGGTGAAGGTATTACAAGCCACCTTTCGAAGAAGACTTAAAGCGCAGAAATATAGAGGCCATAACACAAGATGCAAAACACTTATAAGCAGTAAGAATCAAAAAGCCAGTAACTCAACAAAGGTCTTTATCAGTGGGAAAAGTAGAAGGTTTTAGACTAGCCAAGTCAATCAACAGACCTTAACCCAGTTGAGCATGCATTTCACCCTCTGAAGAAGAGACTGAATGGAGAAACCCCTGAAACAATCAAACAACTAAAAGAGGCTGCTTTTAATGCCTGGAAAAGCATCACAAAATACGAAACCAACAATTTGGTGATGTCATTGAGTCACAGGCTGATATGCAACCAAATATTATTATTTACTTTAATTTACTTCAAGACATATCTCTTCCTATACTTTTCCTTACCCAAAAATTGGGTGGTTTGATATGAAAGTCTCTATGTCTTATGTTTTTTAACACATGTAGATGTAAATACCTGGAAATAAAAGCTGAAATCTAAGGCCGCAACAACTAATCGCTAATAACCGATAATTAAAATAATCGACAACGAATTTCATTATGGATTAGTCGGGTCCGTGACATCACTGTGGATAACCCCCGTCAGTGACATCATTTCACGATGGTGAAAAACGCATTTCTATGAATAAAACATCTGAAAAACAGCAAAGGTCACAGAGTGAGTTGCTGTGGGAAAAGTGCATGATCCAGGTTGTCCAAAACATGAGAATGTTTTATATTAAGCATTTCAAACAAACTCGTAAGTGTATTAACATGGCTTGTCGTGTCAGATGCTGCGACAGATGTGTGCACTGTTTAATGTGTTCCAGATAAGTTTTCTTAGAATAGAAGTTACATACCCTTTCAAACGGAACTTCACATTGCATTAGCTGAACGCTGTGGGGAGCACCCTCACTTGTGACCGGTATCTTAAGCTTGTGTAAAATCATTCATCATTAGATCATCTAATTTATAGGCCTGCCATGATCAGGTGACGTGGCAATTAAGCGCGTCATGTGATATATAAATGACACCTGTGAACCACGCCGTCAGCCTTGTTATCTTCAGCGAGACTGCACATCAGTTGTTTGTGTAATGAAAACAAAAAGACGCTTCATTTCCTCTCTATCTTTTCTCAAAATCTCTGGACTTTTCTATCCCTTTAAAAAAAGAGAAGGAAAAAAAGAATGATTGAGAGAGAAAAGTATGAGTGAGAGAGTTCAGGAATTGTGTTACACCTTACTCCCGTTTCATCACCCGGAGGAGTGCACATTTTCTGTGTGAAGTGTCTAGGGATGGAGCACGCCACAGCAGCCCTCGAGAGGTCTGACTGCGCATTGTAAAGCCTTACATTAGGCAGATCCGCTCATGACTCGCTCTCTTCTCGGAAGCCAAAGCGAGTTGGGTGTCAGAGCCTCGCAGATATGGGCGGCCGCTGCCAAATCAGCTAGCCGTCTCAGGTCCGGGCGATCTCATATGGCTCGTATCAGCGCTGCTCTCTCTTGCTCGGTCTTCTGGGTCCGGCTCTCCACTGGATTTTGGAGCTCACGACACGACTCCTCCTTCCGCTATGGAAAACCAAAAAAAAAAAACCACACGAAAATAAAAAATAATTCCTCTCTGATGACGAGGAGCCAGAAGGGTGTGCTAAAAACTGAGAGCAGCATGTAAAGAGCTGCTTGAAGTGATTAGTAAGGCTGGATGAGCTTTTTTCTCACCAGTGAAAGTAAATTCCTCACACTGCAGAAAACTCCCCTTTTTTCCAGAAGTGCATGACAAAATATCAGGCTTCTGGGGCAAAACCATGCATAAGCTGTATTCGGACAATGTGGCAATTAAGCACAAATTTTTATAACCCCGCGATGTTGGATTATTCGGCCATCCTGAGGAATGAAAGGCATGGCTATTTAGCTATGCTGAAGGTGGAGGAGGCATTTGCGAGCTCCCTCTCTCCATCGACGGCAGGTAATTTAGGGGGGATTTGCCATCCAAGCCATGTAAGGCCACCGTGGCATTGGTGGGCAAGGCCTATGCAGTAGTGGGTATTGCTTGTGGGTCACTGCAGACAGTGACAGTGTTGCAGGACTACCAAGCAGACCTGCTGAGTGAGCTCGACATACGGCGGCATTCAGCCAGTTCCTTCCCTGTTGTGTCGAGTTCACCCGGGCATCCATGAGTGGAGCCTGGGCCAGCGCTAGTGCAAGGGAGACACAGAAGGCAAGTACGGCGGCCCACCAACCCCTGCAGACACCCAGGGGAACCGGGCACCAACAGTCGCAGCCTGCTACTAGGCCTGATCTGAGAATGGTCATAAAGGCCAAGCAGAAAAAGAGGAGCGGTCCCAAGGAGCCACAGAGGGATGTATCAGGGGACATGAGGTTGTTAGGGCAGTTAGCCCCCAGTGCTACTATAGGGCCTCCCCTAGCCAAGGCTGTCCCAAGTTTTCAGTGTTCTCTGGTCAGCGAGCTGTCACAGGGCAATGAATATCTGATGCTTTCCCTCCAATAGTTAACGTTAACGAAAAGTTAACGTCACTAATAGACCATCTGGCAGCATGGAAACTACTGCCAGATGTGTTTTCATGGGTTCTGTCTACCATAGAAAAGGGTTACCAGGTGAAGTTCAGAGCTTGACCCCCCACGGTTCAGAGGTGTGCTCACCACATTAGTCAGCAAAGAACAGAGCCCGACATTAGCGCAGGAAGTAAGATTCCTCTTGGACAAAGGGGCCATAGAACATGTACCCTGTTCCCTGAGGGAGGGAGGTTTTTACAGCTGTTATTTTCTGGTCTGCAAAAAATAGGAGTATTTTTAGATCTCGGTATTTAGACGGTATTGACAGACACCGCCCTCATGGGCTGGGGCACAGTCTTGGACAGCTGTCCAGCTCACGGTCTCTGTAGCGGCCCTCATCTGGAGCGGCATATAAATTGCCTAGAAATGCGGGCCATATTTCTAGCACTGAAATTCTTTCTTCCTCAATTGAGAGGTCATCATGTGTTTACAGACAACACAGCATGGTCTCATATATCAACCACCAGGGAGGATTATGTTCGCGCCCCTGTTCAGGCAGGCACAACTAATTCTTCTCTGGGCAGAGGGAAAGTTTTGTCAGTGAGTGCAATGTACACTCTGGGCAACCGGAATGTGGGGGCAGACGTCCTGTTGAGGCAGGGGCTGAGGCCCAGGGATTGGTGGCTCCATCCACAAGTGGTGGAGTCCATATGGCAGAGGTTTGGCTAAGTGGGAGTGGATGTGTTCACCTCAGAGGAGTCAACACACTGCCCACTGTGATTTGCCCTCACTCCTCCTGCATCATTAGGGCTGGACGCCATGGCACACACGTGGCCATCTATATGCTTTTCCCCGATTGCTCTGCTCCCACAAGTTCTAGTGAGAGTTCGCCAAGATGGTCTACGGGGAAGGAACTCGTTGAATGCCGCCATATGTCAAGCTCACTCAGCAGGTCTGCTTGGTAGGCCTGCAACATTGCCACTGTATGCAGTGACCCACAAGAAACACAGACTACCACATAGGCCTTGCCCACCAACTCCGATGAGGCCTTACATGGCTTGAATGCCAAAGCTGGCCCCCCTAAATTACTTGCCATCAATGGAGAGAGGTAGCTTGTAAGCACCTCCTCCATGCGATGCGAGCTCAAAATCTGGCATAGCGCCGGAAGACAGAGCAAAAGATATAGCAGCGCTTGTCTCTGGCTTCTCTTCCTGATCGATACGAGATCCCCAGGACCATACAAGATCCGCGAGGCTCTGAAACCCAACTCCCTTTGGCCGTGAAGAGAGTGAGTCATGAGTAACTAATTGTAAGGTGTTCACAGTGCGCACAGTCAGACCTCTCAAGGGTTTCCCTGGTGTGCTCCACCCATAGACACTTCACACAGAAAGTGTGTCCATCCTCCCCGTGATGAAACGGGAGCAAGGCGTAACACACTCCCTGAATTCTGTCTCACTCATAATTTTCTCTTTTTTTTTAAAGGGACAGAAAAGTAAAGAGATTTTTCGTTACACAAATGACCGACATGCAGTCTTGCTGAAGATAATAAGGCTGACAGCGCGGTTCACAAGCTTCAGATGCCGGATACGTGCGAGGGCGCTTCCCACAGTGTGGAGCTAATGCAACAGTGAGTTTCCTTTGAAAGGGAACTCTATGTCTGGTGCAACACCCAACACCTCTGATCACCCCACGAACACCTTGGAAACTGGTCAGAATTGAAGGAAAGATGGATGACGCTAAATACAGGGAAATTCTTGAGGGAAAACCTGTTTCAGTCTACCAGAGATTTGAGACTGGGAGGGAGGTTCACCTTCCAGCAGGACAATGACCCTAAGCATACTGCTAAAGCAACACTCGAGTGGTTTAAGGGAAAACATTTAAATTGGAATGGCCTAGTCAAAGCCCATACCTCAATCCAGTTGAGAGTCTGTGGTATGACTTAAAGTTTGCTGTACACCAGCAGAACCCATCCAACTTGAAGGAGCTGGAGCAGTTTTGCCTTGGGGGGGTGAGCAGTTATGCATGCTCAAGTTTTCTGTCTTTTTTGTCTTATTTCTTGTTGTTTCACAATAAAAAATATTTTGCATCCTCAAAGTGGGGTTGGCATGTTGTGTAAATCAAATGATACAAACCCCTCATAAATCCATTTTAATTCCAGGTTGTAAGGCAACAAAATAGGATAAATGCCAAGTGGGTGAATACTTTTGCAAGACACTATAACATCTGCTTTAAAGCTTGTGGATAATCCGTTGTTTTTTGTTTGTTTGTTTTCAATATTTAATGTTAATATTTAAAAAAGAAAAAAAAATCCTTTATACAATTTATAGCATAGCCCACATAGATACATTTAATACCTTTTTCATAGCCTTCATTTTGCACAACGTTTGAAGGACAAAATATGAAATAACATTTTTTTTCTAGAAAAAATACAGAAAAAATATTGGCCATTTAATAGAAACTAATCGATTAATCGAAGAAATAATCGACAGATTAATCGATTATCAAGATAATTGTTAGTTGCAGCCCTGCTGAAATCCTAAACTGCCATCTTTTGATCTCAAACCCAAATGTTTTTGGTTTATATAAAAAAAATGGAATTGGCCATGCTGTTCCAATAGTTACCACACAATGACCACATTTTTCATATTCACAAACCATTATTGATTACTGTCTGACTCCTTAAAGGGATACATTTTAGAATTCTATTCCATGCAGTATATTAGAAAACTAAATGCTCCAAATAAGACTAACAAAACAAGACTCTCACTTAAATGCTCATCAGCTCTGAAATAAACTTTTCACAGCCACAGATTTTGTTCTTTATAAGAGAATGTCTATCAGTTTAATTCAAAAAGTAGAAGGATAAGAGAAAAGAAGGGAAGTTTATTCCAGTGAATGTGAAAATAAAGATCTAAAATAGCATTGATCAGCTTCTAAAACAAAAGACCTAAAATGAATGCCCAGTGTCCTCATCATATCTCACCCTGTAATGCAGATCACAATCCTCTCTTACCAGCCCTAATAGCCATGCTGTAATAATACATAGTTTAATGTTACAAATATATATGTATTGCAAGTATTTAGCGTGATCAGTAGCTTTATTTTGTTTGAGTATATTTGTTAGTTAGATCAAATGTATTTAGGGAGCATCTGAAGAGTGCTCAGTACTTAATGTGTGCTAATTGGAACAAGCATGATAGGAAGAAAAACGCTTAACAAAATTGTATGGACACACAAAAGAAGTGACTGCTTTTGGGCCCCAACCCTTATTTGAATTTTCAAATAAAAATTTAAATCTGAAAAAAAAATGCACCTTAATTTTTATTTCTTTTGTTTTTTTATATATACTTTTATATAGATTTGTTTTTGTATTTAATTTTCATGTGCTTTATATATTTATTTATTTATTTGTTTGTTTGTTTATTTGTTTGTTTTACCTTATTTATGATGAACAGTAAAGAGTATAGCCAGCTTACATTTTGGCAACTTGTTTATTTTGTTTGTACCTTTTACCTTAATTGTTCATTTACATGTAGGCAGCCTAAAAATAAGAGAACAACTAAGGAAAAAATTTGAAACAACAAGATTTTCTTTTCTACCAGACAGCAATATGTTCACTTTATTATAATGTGTAATAGGCTAGGTACTGTTAGGTTGCACTCTTTATTTGTATGTGTCATTGGTCATATGCTGAAAGATGTGGCCTGCATGTGCTTGCAGTGACTTGTTGTCTTCCTGTGTGCACTGTATAATAAAGAAGACAGTAAGGAGATCCTGATTCTTTATAACAATTTGACTTGATCAGAATCAGTACTGTTCTGTGGCAGTCTATATCCTTCCAATTGGCCATACTGACATACAGTTTATTCAAAAGTCACCCCAAAACACTAACATTCTAACACAGCCCATTGAGGAAACGTTCAGTCATGGTGTCATGTTGTTACTTTTCCTCCAACTTCATAATACTCCAAAATCACAAATTATTGTTTTCGTTAGATGCTTTTTTTTTTTTTCCTAAGAGACCTAATATTAAAAAATAAACCTTAACAAATATGACATCCTTCTTGACCTGGTCCTCTTTCCAGTACTGTGTTATTGACTCCATTAAGGCCTTCATTAGTGCAGATATCTCGTTGATGGCAATATTAGTGTAAGCCAGGCTTCTTGTTGATGAAAGGCAAGAGTGTATCTGAGTAACAGAAAGCATTATGTAGCTCTAGGTGGACCCACCTGCTCCGTCTTGAGGGATGCAATTACTCTTCTTGTAGGTTGCATGAGCACAAACTTGTCCCCAGATGCTGGTGCTGGTGAGCCCCCTGCTAACCAATGATGTCAGCATTCTCTTCTTTCCACTACCTCTACACCTCCTCCCTCATCCCCTCCCCCCTCCCCCCTTTTTGACCAAGTGCAGCACCAGGTTCATTTTATTGTTTTGTTTGTGCTTGCTCGACACATATTCCTTCGTCCTGGAGCACATGAATATCAGTAAATGTTTTATTCATGCAATCAGGACAAATCAGTCTTCACTGCTCTCTTGCTCACTTGTTCTCTCTCTCTCTTTCTCTCTCACTGTGGTTGTATTTGCCGCATGCCCTAGCTTAAATAAATGGGGTTTGGTTTTCTACAGGTACAATTCACAAGTTATTGCAATGCACAAGCTGTGAGAAGGATCCACTGTCACAAATATAAAATGCTCTTATGTTTGAAAGATGAAAGACAAAAACTAAACATGTCCTTGCATCCTCATGTGCTGCCTAGTCCTTATGGTTGTATTATTAATTTTGGGTCCAGGACATTAAGCTGATCAAGACATAAATGCATGAGAGATGCAGAGAAACAGGCAGTGTTCTGTTTCAGCAGCAAATAGATACTTAGTCCCAAGGGTGTGCTGCACCTGCTCTAGAATAATTGTACTGGCTGTGTCATTTAACTTCCCTCCAAAGATCTCAGCTTTAATTAAAACTTCAGTGGGCTGTCTATCTCTCTGCAACCCTAAATAACATGCCAAATTTGTGCTGTGGAAGTTTCCATAGAGCACCCTTGACTGAATAGGTGGTGTGTTTGCAATTAGTGCTTAGGGGTTGCTAAGCAGCATGACATGATGCAAACGTTGTCAAATATTTCATGTCATGTGTGTTTTTGTGTGTGTGTGTGTACATATGACTGTGGGGGTGGGGGTGGATCTGTGCATTTTTGTAAACTCCAGAGTAAATATATTCCAAAATTAAATATTTCTATCACAATAAATATCACAAAAAGCTTATCCCAATATATTTGTAAGACTTGTATATATTTCATACATGTTAAGGAAATTGGGTTTTGTAAGAAGCATGGCATAATGCAATTGCTGTCAAAAGTTTCTCATGCTATACATGTGCTTAGATTTGATTTTACCAGAAATTGCACAATATTTTAATCATTTGCCCTAATATTAAAAACACACCTCATTCAGAACAATATCCATGCTTTATAGCTCACTCATTCTGTCTACATTCAACTTCATGAAAATTACGATATATATATATATATATATATATATATATATATATATATATATATATATATACACATACACACACACACATATATACATACATACACACACACACACACACACACACACACACACACATATGTATGTATATGACCAAAGTAGTTGAGTGCACGTGCTCAGCGTCATATCCAGAGGGTGTCTTTGGGAAATAGACGTATGAATGCTGCCAGCATTGCTGCAGAGGTTGAAGGGGTGGGGGGTCAGCCTGTCAGTGCTCAGACCATATGCCGCACACTGCATCAAATTGGTCTGCATGGCTGTCGTCCCAGAAGGAAGCCTCTTCTAAAGATGATGCACAAGAAAGCCTGCAAACAGTTTGCTGAAGACAGGCAGACTAAGGACATGGATTACTGGAACCATGTCCTGTGGTCTGATGAGACAAAGATAAATTTATTTGGTCCAGATGGTGTCAAGCGTGTGTGGCGGCAACCAGGTGAGGAGTACAAAGACAAGTGTGTCTTCCCTACAGTCAAGCATGGTGGTGGGAGTGTCATGGTCTGGGGCTGCATGAGTGCTGCTGGCACTGGGGAGCTACAGTTCATTTAGGGAACTATGAATGCCAACATGTACTGTGACATACTGAAGCAGAGCATGATTCCCTTCCGGAGACTGGGCCGCAGGGCAGTATTCCAGCATGATAACGACCCCAAACTCACCTCCAAGACGACCACTGCCTTGCTAAAGAAGCTGAGGGTGAAGGTGATGGACTGGCCAAGCATGTCTCCAGACCTAAACCCTATTGAGCATCTGTGGGGCATCCTCAAACGGAAGGTGGAGTCAACATCCGTGATGTCGTCAAGGAGGAGTGGAAGAGGACTCCAGTGGCAACCTGTTAAACTCTGGTGAACTCCATGCCCAAGAGGGTTAAGGCAGTGCTGAAAAATAATGGTGGCCACACAAAATATTGACACTTTGGGCCCAATTTGGACATTTTCACCTAGGGGTGTACTCACTTTTGTTGCCAGCGGTTTAGACATTAATGGCTGTTTGTTGAGTTATTTTGAGATGACAGCAAATTTACACTGTTACACAAGCTGTACACTCACTACTTTATATTGTAGCTAAGTGTCATTTCTTCACTGTTGTCACATAAAAAAATATAATCAAATATTTACAAAAATGTGAGGGGTGTACTCACATTTGTGAGATACTGTATAAATATATATATATAAGACACATGCAATGTGTGGTTTTAGCCTTATACTGTATGAGAACATTCTATAGTAGTGTGAAAAATTGTCTCTAAAATGCTGTGATTTAAAAAAAAAAAAAAAAAAAAAAAAAAAAAAAATCATTCCTTTTAAAATGATTGGCACCCCCACAAATTAATGTTTGGTGAAACATCCATGTAGAGAATAACAGCAGCTTCCTGTAATGTTTGACAATAGTATTCAAATGCCGACTGCCACTGCCAAACACTGACTTGTATTATATCAGCCAATTCGTTGTTGATTTAGATGAATTGGGTCATTATCTTGATGAAACATTAATTTATGTCCAAGTCTTTACCTTCAGGCAAAGGCAGCCAGGTTATGGGCTAGCTTAGTGGAATACATGATGCCATCAATCTCCACACAAGCCCCAGTTGATATGTAAGGTTTTCCTAGTATATGCTGAATTCCATTTATTTATTTATTTATTTATTTGTTTATTTATTTATTTATTTATTCCTTCCAAACATGCCAACAACATCATGATTCCAGTTTCAGGTGCATTTTGTTGGTTGTTCTCAAGAAAGGCTCCTTTTGTACAATTATCTTCTTTGTACAGAGATAACAGTAATTCTTGCTAAATTTCCAGTTGTTCTTGATTATATTTTTATATCTATTATCTTGTATAGGTCTTGTGCAGGTCACCAACCAGTATTTATGTTGAAGGCTCCCCCCATCCAAAAAAAAAAGACAAAAAGATTTAACCTCATATGAAATCCATACTCTAACCATATATAATTTCTCGAAAGAGTAAATGCAGAACAATGATCCAACCACCATAAATAAATAAAAAACATAAACAAAGTAAAAACATACTACTGCTACTTATTATTATTATTATTATTATTATTATTATTATTATTATTATTATTATTCCCCAAGGAAAAAGGAAAGGAAAGGAAACAACAGAGCTGTGGGAACTGCAAGTGTTTTTATATTTCATAAAAATCACATATTTGTCATATCTGTACAATGTTGCCATCACCTATTAGAGAAAAAAAGGTTCTTATGAGAATGCACAGTTTGTAATTATTTTAGTGATTTTTATTTCTCATGTGGGAGGCCAACAATTCTCCAGTATGCTCAGGTGTCACATTTCCCCCCAAAATGTCCTCCACATTAATTGGGACAATCTCTGTTCCAAATGCATGACATTATATTATGTTCTTAACACTGTGCATCTGTGACATACCTCAGTGCCTGTGTTCTTACATACACTGCTCACAACATAAACATCTTTTGCTTTATTTCATATCCCAGTTGTCCTAGAGGGTAGAAAGATTCTGCACATTGGACAGGCTGTCATATGACTGGGGGAATTAGTCCAAGTAGCATAGGCTGGGGTGACACATGTCTGTTTGGAGAGAACGAAACAAGGACAATTACAGCATCCAAAGCTCTCTGAAGTTACATGCAGTTCAGCTAACCAGGCCTTCAAACACTTTCTTTTGTCTTCACCATTGCAAACAATCTCATAGGGAACAATATCTCCCTCGCTTCCGATATCAACACACTTATGCACAAAATAGTCGATTCGCAGATGTCACATGCTTAAGGGTTGTAATGTGACTCATGTAATGTATTTACATATTGTTTACTGGAAATATGTCTACACATCATGGAATGATGAATCATTTATCAATCCTATCTGTTTCATCAAAAATCTAAAACTACGAGCTCAGTGTATACTAGGGGTATAAACCAAAGGTTTGCATGTGATACGATACGATTTCGATTCATAAGGCAATGAGTGGATTTTTTTATTTATTATATTTTATGATATGTAAATTTATTTGATAAAATATAATATATTTATACACACATCAGTTCTCTATCCTTTTTTTCATTATAATCAATTATATTCAATAATAATTGCTTTACAATGCAAGTATAAGTAGCCCTGATATTATTTCAATTTATAGATATTACATTTACATAATTTAACCCAAGAAGTTGTTTCCTTGTGTAACAGAGTATCTGAACACACAAGTTCAATAATTAATTCTTCATTTATGTGCAGGAAGCTCTCTATTTTCGTCAGAGTTGCAGTTCTGTATCAGAAACACTGGGAGGAGGCAGAAATAAAACCATCACACTCATATGTGGGCATTCCCTAAACTTTTGCCACAAATTTGGAAGTACTCAGTTGTCTAGCATGTCTTTGTATGTTTTAACATTAGAACTTCCCTACACTGGAACTAAGGGGCCTAGTCAAAACATGTTCCAGCATGACAAGCAAGGTTCATAAAGACATGGTTTGCCAAGATTAGTTTAAATGAACTGGACTGGTCTGCACAGAGCCCTGACCTCAACCCCACTGAACACCTCTGGGATGATCTGGAATGCTGACTGTGCACCAGGACTTCTCTCCCAATATCAGTGCTTGACCTCACTAAAGCTGTTGTGGCTGAATGAGCAAATCCTCAAAGCCATGCTCCAAAATCTTGTGGAAAGTCTTCCTAGAGGAATGGATACTTTTATAGCAGCAGAGGGGGAATAACTCCATATTAATGCCCATGGTTTTGGAATGGGATAGTTAACAAAAATGGTCCAAATTCAAAGCAAGGAAAACCAGGAAGTAGAGCGCAAACACTGAATGAATAGTGAATAAATGAATACTGTCACTATGTGATCCATGGCTCTTCCTTATTTGCTCCTCACATGCATGCACAGTACTGTGCAAAAGTTTTAGGCACATGCAAATAAATTAGCTGGTAGGTTTTATTGAGCATCTTGCAGAACCAGCCACAGTTCTTCTGGAGACTTTGACTGTCGCACTTGCTTCTTATTTTTGAAGCAAAACCCAGCACCCTTCATTGTGTTTTTTGTCTGAAAACTGGTCTCTTACATAATATGCTGCTTTCTGTAATGACATACAAAAATCTTTCTGTAAAATTTAATTTTGTGCTAGAAAACTAATGTTTGGGAATCTGAAATGTTTTTGTATAAACTTGATAATGTAGAATAAAAAATCTATAAAAAAAATAAAAAATCTATAACAAAGTTTGCACAAAAAAATAGGATGCCTAAAACTTTTGCACAGTACTCTACGTGTTCTTACAAAATCTCAGTATAGCTCCTGTGAGAATGTTTTACAACTATGGCATTATGATCACATATGTAAACACAGAATATTAATTTCTTGCCAATGCAAAACAAACTTAACAAATATTTATTTATGTTTTCTATCATACCTTGAATATGATTATTTTGACAACCATGATAAATCGTAGTCAAAATGTAAAGCTGTATGCTTGATTAAACCAGTTGTGGTTTTCTGCTTGATAAATGATACTGGGTCTGCCACCTCCTATCTGGCAAGGTTCTTAAGTGGCAAACAAAACTAAAAGAGATGTTCTACCCTCAAACAAATACACAGATTCCCAACATGGTATCATTTGCATATTTTATATATATATATATAATATATATATATATATATATATATATATATATATATATATATACACACACACATACATACACACACACACACAATCGTGGTCGGAAGTTTATGTACACTCATCATGGACATTAATGTCATGGCAAAAACCATGACATTAATGTCATGGTTCTTTTTCTGGGGTAGAATGATTGCACAGCATACATCTTCTAAATATATTGTCTTTAAATCTTGTTCAATTGGATTCGAGTCAGGTGATTGACTGGGCCATTCTAATGCTTTGATTTTTTTCTCTGAAACCAATCAAGAGTTTCCTTTGCTGTATGCTTTGGATCGTTGTCCTGCTGGAAGGTCCATCCACGTCTCATCTTCATCATCCTGGTGGATGGCAGCAGATTCTTCTCAAGAATCTCCCAGTAAAGGGCTCCATTCATCGTTCCTTCAATTATATGCAGTCTGCCAGTAGCATGTGATGAAAAACAGCCCCACACCATGATGCTTCCACCTCCAAACCTCACTGTTGGTATAGTGTTTTTAGGGTGATGTGCAGTGCCATTTCTTCTCCAAAAATGGTGTGTAGCATGACAGCCAAAAAGCTCAATTTTGCTCTTGTCTGAGCAGACTACACTTTTCCAGTATTTCATAGGCTTGTCCAAATGAGTTGTAGCAAACTTTAAACGAGCTTTGACATGCCTTTTCTTTAGTAATGCAGTCTTGCGGGGTGAGCGTGAGAAGTGGAGTGCATTGCCTATTGTTTTCTCTGTGACTATGGTACCTACTGCCTCCAAGTGTTTCTGGAGCTCTTTCCAAGTGGTCCTTGGCTTCCGGATTTCTTGAGTTAATACTGATGTCTGGTGAAAATTTCATGTAAATAGCCTCATTGGAAATATATTTACTGAAAAACATGCATTCAATACTTATTTCCCCCACTGTAAATACATGGTCAAAAATGTACATACCACACACCTAATATTTAGTTGAATGTCCCTTAGCAAGAGTCACCTCAAGCAGACACTTGCCATCAACCAGCTTCTGGCAGAATTCTGGTTGGATATTTGACCACTCTTCTTGGCAGAATTGGTGAAGTTCAATGACATTTGTTGGTTTCTTGGCCCTGACTCGACTTTTAAGCACAGTCCACAAATTTTCTATATGGTTGAGATCAGGACTTTGGGAAGGCCATTCCAAAAGTTTAATGTTAGCCTGCTTTATCCATTCCACAACCAGCTTTGATGTTTGTTTGGGGGTCATTGTCCTGTTGGAACACCCAATTGTGTCCAAGTTTCAACCGTCTGGCTGATGGCTAAGGTAGTCCTCCTTCTTCATTATTCCATCCACTTTGTGCAATGCACCAGTTCCACTAGCAGCAAAACAGCCACAGAGCATACCACCACCATACTTAACAATTGGTACAGTGCTCTTTACTCCTCCAAACATACCTCTGGTCATTGTGGCCAAAAAACTCAATCTTTGTCTCCTCTGACCATAACACTTTCCTCCAGAAGGCTTTTTCTTTGTTCATATGGTCAGCCTCAAACTTTACATGGGCTTGAAGGTGTCTGTTTTGGAGCAGGGACTTCTTTCTTGGATGGCAGCCTTTCAGTCCATGGCGATATAAGACTTGCTTGAATGTAGCCAGTGACACTGATGTTCCAGCAGCTTCCAGTTCATGGCAGGCCTGTGCCTTGGTGGTTCCTGGGTTTTTCCTGACCCTCCGAACCAATTTCCTCTCAGCTGAGGAAATCCACCACCCTGTATTTCAGATCTGCACTGTGCTCCTTGGAATTTCCTATAGTACTGTGTTGGTCAATCCAAGGAGTCAAACAAACCCTTTTTATGATGGCACAGAGAAACAGCCAGCTGTAGTTAATCATGATCACTAACAGGAAATTGAGAGGCCTTGGTCTTGGCAAATTAAAGGACACTCTGGAACTTTTCAGCACCATTGAATTAATAATCTGTGTCTGTATGTATATTTTTGACCCTGTATGTATAATTTTGGTCCTTTGTTGATTACTAAAAACCCAAAATAAATTAAAATTTGTGAACCAAATTCTTTTTTTATTATTAAAGATTTTATATTTTATTATTAAAGAAATCGTATGTTGTACAATCATTCTGCCCCCGAAAAAGAAATTATTGAAAGCCCAATGTTGCACATTACAAAAAAAAAAATTACAAAAATATTAACAGAAGTATAAAATGTCACAAGTAATGTCACAGCAGTCTGTCAGCACAATTATGGAATAGCACTGTCCTTAAATACAGACGGAATTTAATTAATAAATGTTCACATTACACTTTGCTGAAAGTAAGTGTAAGAAGTTTGATAATGTGACTGCTGATAATGTAAGCTGTGAGCAATGTTAGCCATTTCAGCATTATTTTTGTACGTAAGTATAGTATATGAGGCTTGATTAGTAAAAGCCATGGACTTCATCCACACACACTCATAATCCAGTTCCCATGCTTCACTCACTAAATCAATCCTTACCTCCTCCTTGACTGTGAATTCAACTCTTTTACCTCATAAGCAGGACACCAGAGAGGATTTTCAAACACTTTAGGACATACGACAGTACTGAGCTCTCCTGATACTGACAGCAGGGTTATGACTTATACTAGCAAGACAAACCCAAGATTGCAAAATGAAATTTGATTACTAGTTGTAATGACATGAGCACCGCATGAGATTTTGATGAGCAGCTCATGACAGGTCTAGGTAGATTTTTTTTAAGAAGTCCCTTCTATTTGTTTATTGTACAGTGTTCCACTGAGATCCCCTTCTGCTAAAAAGCTTTTACTCTTTTCTGCATGGAACTCAAATGAGCAGCACTAGTTCAGGGGGTTGAATTGGAAATGCAGTGCTCCTGCTGCTTGAGTGTAAGCCAGCTGACCTTTGGAGCATTTCACACTACTTAAACCAGCCTTCAGGGACTGTGTGCACTTGTTTTGCATGTTGTATTTGCACCAGTTGAACATAATCTTACTGTAAAGACACTTGATTTTACAAAAAAAACGTCCCTGGCGAAGTCATAAAAAAGCACTATGTCATATAATTCATGTTCCACAATTTTTTTTGCTTTTTTATATTTTTCACTCAAAAAGGTTTGGCTAGTTCGTAGTGGTAGTGCGCAGGCTTTTAATTAAAAGCCTGCACAGGCAAGTGCAGGCTTTTAATTAAACAAAACAAACAAAAAAAACAACAACAACAACAAAAAAAACCCACAAAAGACAAAACAAGCATCATGCATAGAGTAAAACAAGCTCTAGGGAAGCCTGGTACCAAACACACAACATGCCATTCACAACAGACATTTAGGAACTAAACAAGGCAATCTAAAAACTTAAATAGGGACACTAATAAAAGAGAAACACAAAAATTGTGAGTGCAATCAACAGAGCATGTGACTGGGTCATGTGATTTGTAGTAGTCTGATTGAGCTAATGGTTAATGCAGCACTGATTTATTACAATGACAACTGATCTAGTGACTGTGATCTTTGTTTTTTGTTTGTTTGTTTGTTTGTTTTTTGCATGAAGACCTCATAAACTTGCCACTGGAAGGATAGTTAAACTTGTAATAGTGTTTTGTGTGTATTTTTCCATAAATATTTTTTATACTACTCAGAAATGAAATGAAAATAAAGTATTTTGGTTTTATTATTATTATTATTATTATTATTATTATTATTATTATTATGCTGCCATAATATGAAAAGCTATGGAATGGGTCACAGCACATGCCATTAAAAGACTTTAGTATCTTCCAGTGCTGAACTGGAGGAATTTCATTACTGTGACATTTTAGACAGAACAACAACCACAACTCTATTTACTCACTCATTTGCCATAACACTACCACTATTACAGTGTTGGCTAAAGTGTAATCCAAATTGACATTTAAAAAAGTCGGTACCGGCTGATAAAGGCAATTTTTCATGCCATCGGCCATCAGCCGTTTAGAACCATCCAATGATCAGGGCAGATTATATCCTGTCAATCAAAATAGGGTGGGAAAACATCGATTTCGTGCTATGTGTAAAGATGATGTCTCTTGTGGGGATGACAAAACTGCAGTTTGTAAGCTCTGAGCTACTAAACTTTTACACCGGATGTGAACAGCAGTGAAACAGGAGTTTCGGCATTTAGTCAATTTTTTTTTTTTTTTTTTTTTTGCCGCACTACTTGCGCTGAATTAAAGCGTAAGTACACCGTTGAAAGATTTCAATGAAGGTCAGTTGACAAAAAAGTATATATTGCACAGAAAAATATATTTGTAGAGTAGTATATTTTATATCCAGTTACTGTTAATATATAGAAAAAAGTTTATATTATATATTACTACTTTGATGTTCAATGATAAAGTAGAAATGCTTTTGTTTATGTTGAGTGAATGTGAGCCTAACATGAGGTTTTTTAGAATTCAGTCAAGTAATCCTGTTAATATGAATTAATAACATTCAATAAGTTAAGAAATTTTACTTTAATCTTCAGAATTTAGTTAATGTGTTAATGTTAATTAGAGTAATGTGTTTTCTGTTTATGTGACCAGTTACTGTGAAACAACTTGCTGAAATGGAGAGAATAAAGTTTTTATTTGCATTTCATTCAGAATTGTGGAATTAATTAATATTAATTTAAAAGAAGGCATAAAAGGCAGAACTATCGGCATCGGCTGAGAAATTTAGTATCGGTGCATCTCAAAAAAAAAAAGCTTCCCTAAAACTGTTGCCTAGGCAGTGGTGTCAAACAACGTCAATTGATATATTTTATCTCCTTGTGTTTTTTTCCTCTCCAATGGTCTACTAAGCTTGGTCAGATCCAGGCCCATTACAAATCACTTGTTTTGCAAGCAGGCTAGCAGTATGCGAATGAAATTTGCTTATCATTTCTCTTATTTCTATTTCTCTGACAGTGGACAATGTACTGCAGGCTCCCATTATCACCAAGCAGCCCGGCAGCATCGTATTCCCAGTGGACTCCTTGGAGAAAAGTCAAGAGGTTGTGTTTAGTTGTGAATCTCAAGGACAGCCTCCACCATTTTACAGGTGATTTTTTTGTGTGTTTCTACCTATGATGACTCATTAACTGGCACTTTCAAGCCCAATCAAAAAGGAATCAGGGAAGAAATATTTACTAAATTAATACAGGAAGGTTTAGTACTTTCTTTAGCCTGTTAATTATGTAGAATTGAGGTCGGGACCTTTTCTGTCATTTCTAATTATTGAAGTAGACAGGCTAGTTTGCCGAAAAAAATAATGTCACATTTTTAATATAATCACGTTATTTAATGAAATGATTATACAATTTACAGTATGATGTAATATACCACTGTTATTTGCATTAATTAGCCACTAGTCTGATTTTAAAAATATCAAGAAATAAAATGGACAGTTAAGAAACAAAATACTGTTTGAAGAATGCTTTTTCTTTCCACCAATCAAAAGACATGGGTACGAGCTTGTATAGATGTGTGATTCTTCAAGACTTTGAAACAGTGCGACTTTTCAATCACATAGTTGATTAATTTAGCAAAAGCCAAGTATGTTCTGTCTACGCCAAGTGTCTTGTACGGATTAATGCTGTTTCCTTCACTGCAACAGCTGAGGTTTCTGTGTACAGACAGGTCAATTTTACTCCCCCAGGATTGAGGTAGCCTAATGGACGATCTAATAAGCCTCTTCCCGTTTCCTGTCAGCTTGGCCAAATCACCTGGCCTCAAGGTGAATGTCTTCCTCCTGGCAGCTCCCAAGTCTATCACTTTCAAAAGTCATTAAACTGCAAACCGTTGCGCTATGCCTGCTGCACTCATTATCGTGCTGTTAGCCATTTTAGCCTGAAAGGCTAATTCCTCTGATTACCTTTATTTATACCGTTATGCATATTGCCTTCAAATACAGTACATCCATAAAACATGTACCATTCTCATTTTGAAACAATGTTGATGAGATCGCATGTGCATGTTCTCATATTACTCCACCAGTGTCTCAATCCGATAGAGCCGTTGACACTACAGACATACAGTACCAAACTTTATGCCTTTTGCACAGTGGAGTATGCTTTGAGTTTTCCCTAAACAATGCACAAAAAGTGCAGTCTCCCCCCCCATAAAAACTCTAAATGAGCAAATCAAAATGTGAATCTAGAATGACTGACAGTTGCGTTGTGATTGAACTCTTTGATATTAACTGTCCTCTGGAAGCTCCACCCCTTTCTCTCATCTTACATTAGTAATATCTTGTCTCTTGGTTTTCCCGCTTGAGATATGCACCGACACAACACCCTCGCTTTCTGTCAAGGTCAGTGAAGAATGTTTTGAGTTCATTAATGTAAAAATCTAAAAATGTATATTCAATACACATTAGACAAGTATATATTTAATATCAGTTAAAAAAAAATTATTAAGGGTGACAATAGTCAAAAAGACAACTGAAATATTAAATTAGCTTACAGCGAAGTGTAAAATCTAACACAGTAAAAATCATTTTAATGGTAATGATAATTAGAAAGTGATTAGCAGCCAGTAAATTTTCTCCCATGGGAAAGTCTTCAAGACAGACGTTGCAGTGACAAGCTGTGGGTTTTTTTTTTGTCTTATTAACTTGTCATGTTTGTCAAAACCTATGAGGTGACAGAGGTTTTCTGTGACTTTGTCTTTATATGAACAACAAAAGAATGAACAACTGTTAGTTATCATTATTGGTTGACTGATTGAGATGGTCACTGTATTTTTTTTTTTATCTTTACCTTGTAGAGTTGTAGAAGATATACACAGTGTTTCATAAAAGTGTTATAAATGCAAATTGAATTACCAGGTTAGTTTGATGGAATTAATAATGGTTTTAAACTACCAGAGTTTAGCAATTAGTCCTATTAGTCCTTTTGACTAAACTGAGTGTATCTCAATGCTCTTAGCTTAACTTTTATTATTATTATTATTATTACAATTACAATTATGAACTAGTGTTCACCACATGAATACTAGTTAAAGAAATATTAAGAAATATAATAGATGTGAGAAACTTAATGAATAATGAAAAAATGGTCAGATTGTAGTCATGGATGTCATTGTCTTTTGTTTGGCTTTGTTAATTCTCTCTCTCTCTCTCTCTCTCTCTCTCTCTCTCTCGCTCTGTTTTGCTCTCCTTTTCTTTGCAATAACATTGTACTGACACCAGTACTGCCTTATCTGACAATGCATCTGCAATGAAATGTTGTTAATGCCAATTTTCTTTCAGTGAAATTTCTGGTGTGAAAACATGTTATTGAAATATACAAGCTGAAGAAAGAAAACTGTCACATACACTGGATGTCCTGTCATCGAGCATTGTGTTAAGCACCAGGTGGTCAGCTCTGTCTTAACACAGACTTGGGTTACATTCACACGTACACATTGTGTAGTTGGACAAAAATTGTGCCACTTGCTCATTCGCAGCTCACAGATTGTCTGATGCGGCAATGTTTTTTTTTTTTTTAAATGTAATTATAGGACAACAGTCCTTTAAGCAGCTTAAAAATCTTTTAGTTTTTATGTCTCTGACCAAGGTCCAATAATTTTCCCGCTGCATCTTGGTATTAGCATGTAGGAGCTAGGAAATCACTAAAGTGTGCAATGCCTATTCCCTCTAGCAGAATTTTGTTTCAACCCTAATCTAACACATTTGCTTTACTGTTCAGATTCCTCTCAAGACCTCACAGCCCGATTAGTTGTGTTACATTACAATTGGAATTAAACTTCCCATGAGGCAAGTCCACCAGGAGCAGAGCTTCATTACTAGTTAGAATTGATCGTAATAATGGAAGTAATGCTCCATTTTGATGTTGTTAGTCTTAATATTGAGTCTGCTTTCACTCTTATATATGTATGTGTGTGTGTGTGTGTGTGTGTATATATATATATATATATATATATATATATATATATATATATAATGTACTCAGCAAAAAAGAAATGTCCTCTCACATGCTTTTTTTGTTCAGCTTTCATTTCCTTTTATATAATCAGGTTTATTGTCAAAATTTACAGACTTTCAACAAATCAAAAATAAGCAATTTAAATAGTTCAACACAATGATTGCTTCAAGTGGTTTCCACAAATTCAACTGAAAATACAACTTATAATGATTTTCAAAATTATTTAACCCCTTCATTTAGTACTTAGTAGAGCACCCTTTTGCTGTTATGACCTGCTGCAGACAAGATGCATAGCTTCTGGGAGCATTCCTGAGGAATCTTAGCCCATTCATCCTGAGCAATGTCCTCCAGTTCAGTAATATTCTTGGGTTTGCGTGCTGTACCTGCCTTCTTCAAATCTCACCAGATATTTTCTATGGGGTTCAAGTCAGGTGACTGTGATGGCCCTGTAGAATCTTCTAGTACTTCTTCTGCAACCAAGCCTTGGTGGAATTTGAGGTATGCTTGTTTTTTTTGAGGTTTTGAATTTGAGGTATGTCCTGTTGGAAGGTCCAATGATGCCCAAGCTTCAGCTTCCTCGCAGATGGCATGACGTTTTCTGCTAGGATTTCCTGATACTTCAATGAATCCATCTTGCTTTCCACACGCTGCAGGTTTCCAGTGCCAGAGGATGCAAAGCAGCCCCAGAGCATCACTGAGCCATTACCATGCTTGACTGTGGACAGAGTGTTCTTTCTTCATTCGTTTTCCATCATGCCAAAAAGTTCCATCGCTCCACAGAACAGAATCCCAAAACTTCTGTGGCTTATTTATATCATTTTGAGCCAATTTTCTTGTGCTTTTGGGTCAGTAGTGGTCTACGTCTTGGAGTTCTGGCATGGAAACCTTCTGCATTTAGTATGCGCCTTACTGTGCTCACTGAAACCTCTTGCTGCAGGTTTTTTGCAGTCACTCAAAGGTTTTTCACAATTTGCCTTCTCAGAAATCTGGTTGCAGCCATTTATCTGCCCCATTCAGGTATTTCATACATTTTCTGCCCCTAGACAGTTCAAGTATTTAATGTGCATGCTCAAGCACACCTAATGCAACTAATGAAGCCCTTGATTGGTTCTATCAGATGTGCTTGAGACAACACCTGTTTTGTATATTTGTGCTGTTGTGAGGGATTCTATTCAGGGGGTGAATAATTTTGAAACTGGAGAAATCATTATAAGTTGCATTTTCAGTTGAATTTGGGGAAACCACTTGAAGCATTTGTTGTGTAGAACTATTTAAATTGCTTTTGTTTGATTTGTTCATTGCAAACAGCTGAAAGTCTGTAAATTTGACAATAAACCTTATTTGCAATGGGGGTTGAATAATTTTGATTGCAACTGTCATGATTTCCCCTTGCGCTAAGTGCTGTAGCACGCAGCATGCTCGGAACCCTGAAGCGCAAGCTCGATGTGCAAATTCAAAGCGTGAGCGCATGCTTCTGGGTTTTCAGTGACCTTGACTTTGTTTACATTTGACACGTACATCTGTGATGATTTCTGTCCTGTCTCCGCCCCTGTATTTTCATTGGTTGTTTCCCGTATGTGTGTCACCATTGTTCTCAACTGTCTTGTGTTTCACCCCTGATTATATTTGCTATTTAACTCTCTCGTGTATCTTCATCTAAGTCACGGGTATTGACAAATATAATGTGCCTAAAATAATAACACAAAATAAATTCTGATCCCTCATGTCTTTATTGAACACACTCATTCAACATTCAAAATGGCAGTGAAAAAAGTAAGTGAACCCTTAGAATTAATAACTGGTTGACCCCTCCTTGGCAGCAATAACCTCAACCAGGTGCTTCCTGTAGCTGTGGATCAGACCTGCACATTGTTCAGGAGGAATTTTAACCCATTCTTCCTGGCAGAACTGCTTTAGCTCAGTCATATTCTTTGGACGTCTCATGTGTATGGCTCTCTTCAAGTCATTCCATAGCATCTCTATTGGGTTGAGGTCTGGGCTCTGACTTGGCCCCTCCAAAAGGCGGATTTTGTTTTTCTGAAGCTATTCTGTTGTGGATTTGCGCCGGTGTTTTGGGTCATTGTCCTATTGCATCTCCCAACGTCTACACAGTTTCAGCTGACGTACAGACATTCTCACATTATCCTGAAGAATTGTTTGATATACTTGGGAATTCATCTTCCCCTCAATGAATGCAAGCTGGCCAGGCCCTGATGCAGCAAAGCAGGCCCAAATCATGATGTTTCCTCCACCATACTTTACAGTTGGGACGATGTTTTCATGATGATATGTCGTGCCCTTTCTACGCCAGATGTAGTGCTGTGTGGTTTTTCGAGATATTTCAATCTTAGTTTCATCAGTCCACAAAACATTTTTCCAATACCGCTGTGGAGTGTCAACGTGCTCTTTTGCAAACTTCAGGCGTGCAGCAATGCTCTTTTTAGTAAGCAGTGGCTTCCTTCTTGGTGTCCTGCCATAGATACCCTGCTTGTTCAATGTTTTACGTATTGTAGACTCATGAACAGAGATGTTTGCCAGTTCCAATGATGTCGTCAAATCTTTGGCTGTCATTCGGGGTTGTTTCTTTACCTCGTTGAGGAGTCTTCATTGTGCTCTTGGTGTCATTTTGACTGGGCGCCCACTTCTTGGTAGTCCAAAAGTATCTCCATTTGTAGAATGTTTGCCTAATTGTAGACTGGTGAATTTCTAAAGTCTTTGAAATCACTTTGTAACCCTTGCCAGCTTTATGTAAATCAACAGTTCTTGATCGTAGATCCTCTGAAAGCTCTTTTTGGCAAGGCATGGCTCACATAAGTGTGTGCTTCTTGTGCTTTTTGAGGGGTTTGAGGGGTTTTTATCAGTCAAAATAGCTGTAGTCCACACCTCCAAACTCATTTTCTTAACGAGACTCCAGGTGTGCTAAAACCTGACTCCAATTAGCTTTTTTGAGGTCATTAACTTAAGGGTTCACATATTTTTCCACAAGCACTGAGTTTTTTTTTTGGTTGTTCTCCATAAAGACATGAGGGATCAGAATTGTTTTTGTGTTATTATTTTAGACACATTACATTTGTCAATATCCTTGACTTAGAAGAAGATCAGATCACATTTTATGACCAATTTATTCAGAAAACCATGAAATTCCAAAAGGCTCACATACTTGTGCTTGCCACTGTATGTACGTCGCAAAGTATTGAGTGTTATCACAGTATCAAGCGTTTGTACCCTGTTCCTCATTTTGTTTCATAGCCTTTGATCCTGTTTCTAGTTTCTAGTCACCTGACCCATTGCCTGATTCTGACCATGCTTTTGTTTCACGATTTGGATTTGTCTGCCTGCCTCTCTTTTATAAAACTCTTATATGCAATTGCATCCATCCTAACCTCCATTAGGTGATTTACATGACAGCAACTGTAGATGTGTTAAACAATTCACATAGCAGACCACCCAAGTTTTAGGTGAGGAAAAGTATAGGAACAGATCTTAAGAAAATCAAAGTAAATAACGCTTAATATTTGGTTGCATCTGCTTTGTATCATTTCCACTAAGACCATACAATTCAACTTTGATCTCATCAGACCAGGTCAACTTTTTCCACATTTGTTGACTCTCAACATGCCTTATGGCAAACTCCAAAATGGGATTTCAGTTTGCTTTTTTCTCACCAGACTTCCATAAAGCCCACTTTGTGGAGTGTAAGGGCTATAGTTGACCTGTGAACCGCTTCTCCCATCTGACCAGTGGATCTCTCCAGCTCCTTCAGATTTACCCTGTCCTCCTGCTTACTTAGCTGATTAATGCCCTCCCTATCTGTTCACTAACTTTTCGTGGAAAGCCTCCTCTAGGCACAGCAATGGTTGTGTCATATTCTTTCCATTTTATAAATTTAGATTTAATGGTGTTCAGCATGATGTTCAAAGTTTGAGATTTTTTAAATAGCTAAACTCAGAAATATATTTTTGTCAGCACCCTAAAAAAAGAATTTAGCACACACAGATTATCAGAAAGTTGGCATTTTATTCAACATCTGTCAAAATTACCCATAGATGTTCCATTAGTTTTTAATGAATATGAAGTAGAGACTACCACGACTAAGTGAGTAATTTAAGGAGGAAACTATCACTTACATATGTTTAACTTATACTATGATAAAATAATGTCAAATATCAGATAATATTCACTTTGTCCCAAGACTAGGCCTGATAATTATATACACATGACATTTACTGTAGCATAATCCATTGTAACATCTTTCCTGACAGAGGTTAAACCTGTCAGACTCTTTCAACAAGCCATTTTACTGAACTTCTTGTCATTTAAAACGAGCAATATATTGAGTGCTAAGTGGTTCAATCTGTTTATATTATATTATCAGGTGAATTGCACATTGTGTGTCTACACATTCTTTTATGCCATTTGTAATCTCAGAATAAATATTACTGTACTATATTATTTTATATAACTATCCTGAGAACTTGAGATATTGTGATAGGCTACAGCATGTGCAGAGGTGCTTTTTTAAGAGAAACACAATTTTGCACGCACAGTTTTGTTTATGTGCAAATAGTCTGCCTCTTGCTTTGTTTAGGAAAATGTAATGCACGTGTGTACAACAAACAGAGAAAAGCAAACATTGAGTTGTTTTTACAGACATCACATGACTAAGGCGGTATATAGAAATGACCAACAACAAACCATAACAGGATGAATCTGTCTATTTGTGTCTAATATATTAATAATTGCCGTTCTAGCCCATTATCAGAAATACAAAATATGCTTATATAAATAAAACCATACACTTTCCTCCATTCTGTTTTCAGTTAACATTCTATGCACACTGTCAATCGAAAAAAAGTTAATATAATGTTTTGAAATAGATGCTTTGCACATGAACGATGACTTAGATTCCAAGCAAGAGCAGCATGGAATTTAGCGATATTGATTTTTGCGTTTCATTTGCTTTAATAAGGGAAGAGAAGAATCGGCTGCCATCATGACTGAATTACATCCTTCAGTGATCAGGCAAATTTGTGCAATGATCACCTAGCCCTCTATAGAGCTCAGGCCTGCCAAATGCTCACTGCACCTATTAGTTTTAATTGCTCCTCCAGTGTGATTAAGTCCCTTTTTGATGTGGTTTGACTGGGTTTCGAGCAAGATGGATGAGTAGAGGTTGTGCTCTTTATTGTGGCCCAGTCAAATTCTGGCTCAGTGGTTGGATGTCAGAGATCTGTTATTATATTCACACATGAAATATTTCAGTCCATAGTCATTAATGTACAATTTAGAGTAAAATGCTAGATATGATCATGTCATGATAAATGAGTTAATGAGCACATTAACTAAAAATGCTAATGTGCATTAAAATAAATGTCAAGTAAGCATGTGTTTAATTTTCCTATAGAAGCAGTATTAGCATTGAACCAGTGTGTACATATGACCCAATACAATAATTTGGTCTTTCTCATGTAGGTGGAAGCTCAATGGCACCAGCATTGATCCAACATTTGATTCGCGCTACACTCTCTTTGGTGGAAACCTTCGCATCACCCGGCTGAACAAAGACCAGGACTCTGGGATCTACCAGTGCTTTGCCTCCAATTCATTTGGTACCATCGTAAGCCGCAAGGCCAGCCTTACCTTTGCATGTAGGTTGCATGCTTTATCCATCATTTCTCTTTCAGTCTTGGCCCATCAAGGGTTCTGGGGTTGCAGTGGCTGTGATAATACTTGTGTCTGTTGATTGCAGCATTAAATGTTCAAATGGAAATGCCCCCTTTTTCTATCAAAGGTGGGAATCTGAATTTTTCCACCAGTTAAATCAGTCAAGCAATCAGTCTATAACGTGTGTGATGCAGATTAGGCAGGATGCAGTGCAAAAACAGGCAGACAAAACCAAACAAGAATAATCCATAATCAATACATGAGAAAACAAGCATGGGCCAAAACCAGGAAGTAAAATTAGACATAGAGAAACTGGGTATATGTGGGAAAACCAAGGCTCCGTAGTGCACTGTAACGTAGCTGGCAAAGTCATGGGAGGGTAAAAATAAACAAACAAATCAAACTAAGAGGACAAATTTGTGAGACACTCAAGAGATTTTCAGAAAACAAATACAGTGACAGCATTGTTGTTCTGTTGTCACTGCCATCTATGCTGTTATTGAAATGCATTTGCAACACAAATCTGAGTGTTCTGATTCTGCTCATAAACAAACAAATAAATAAATAAATCTATCCAGTACATACATACATACATACATACATACAAATAATAATGCCTAATAATGTGATTTGGCCTTGGTGGATTTATTCTAAATAATACCCTTCCAACCCTTTAGTATGATTCCAGGGAGTTACGCACTTTCTGTTCCTTAATTGGTCCTGCAGTCTTACTTGACAGCACTGACAGCATTGACAGTGAATGACTGTTAGCCCCCTCAGATTTCACTGTGCATTCCTGCATCCACATCCTACTCATTCATAGTCAGCTCTAGAATTACTGGCAGCCTTCATGAAAATGGGAAGAAATTAATATATAAAAATGAATAACACATGCAGTGATATATTGAGCTGAAACAAATGGGGATGCTGTGGAGTTTTATTTTAACACAATATTTTTTAAACATAAGAAAGTTTCCTTAATTTATGCAGGGGTTTTTTCATCTGGGTAAAAATGTTTTTCAGAAATAAGGATAATATTTGGTGAAGCCTCCTCTGGAGAGGATAACAGCACTGAACCTCTTCTGGTATTGTCTAATGAGGTTTGAAAACACTTGTAGTCCAAAACATCTTGGACTACTCCTCCATGCATAAAATTGTAAACGCCTAAGTATTATGTTTCTGAATGTGAACGGAGCACTTAAATTCACCACATGGTTTTCAGTAGGTGTCAAATCACATATCACATATCAGGTCGCATTGCAAAATACAGATTTTGTTCAAACAACCAATTCTGTGTTGACTGGTTTGTATTTTGTGGATCATTATTATGAGGAAAAATCCATCTATGGCAAAGGCTTAACCTCCTGGCAGTAGCAAGCTGGTTTGGGCTTCCTCACTATGCATGTGTTCTATATGTTCATGCGTCCTCTACATGCTAATGTTGTTATTGTTCCACACCTTTCTATAATTGCCCAGATTGTGCTTAGTGGTATTTTTAACTGCTTATGTGCTTATATATATATATATATATATATATATATATATATATATATATATATATATTACCTTATTTATGTTGAAAGCCCATTGTTTGCTCCAGTGGTGATGGATAACAGGGATCTACCGTCACACAAAGAGAATTGGCTGACAAATACATCAATTACTCAGACTCCTGACCTTACATGGGCGCAGATTGTTGTCATGAACAATTTGGCCTGCCTACCATCTATCTTCTTTATTACTCGTACTATAACTTAATTAACTCCAATGCGTGATGGATCAAGAGAGTAATTTTAAGGGCAGCTGATGTTATGAGACAGGGTATTTTATAATTCGGTCACTTAATGCAGGAGAATTTAGGGGGAGTTGGGTGGTGGATGTGCGAGTACAGAGAATCGTGAAACGTGGTGCAAATTCATTTCACTTATGCATTTGTTAGCTGGCTGACTAGGAGCTCTTTATCCCTTATGTTGTGGTTACAGGCTATTTTTTAGCAGAAAAAAACAGAGATGTTATGGTGGTTCTTTGGAAAATATATTCACTATCATTTTTTTCCCTCGACACAAGCATGCAGTTTTAATTAGTCATTTATTTATTACTTTTATATGCTGAATGGTTTAGTCTATATCATCAAGGACAGTTATTGAAAACTCTTTATAATACATCTCTCATGGTGTTTGCCCATGTGGGCTACAGAAGTATCAGCAGAACAGGTTATAATTAAAGAGACATTTTCTCTTGCTGACTATAAATGTGTGTATGTCAGTTTTGTCCCCTTTCCTCTCAGTAGGGTTATTCTGGCAGCACATATATTGAAAAACTTGCATATAATTGTAATTATCAATGTGTGCGGTGTTTCCGAACAAACTAATTGAGTTCTGGGATTCACTAAGGTGTTTTAATTAATGTGTTAATGATAGAGAAGAGTGCACTGTACCTTTATCATGTTTCTTAAGTGTCATTACCTTCAGAGGACCTTGATTTGAATTATATTTCCCATGGTTCAGCTATCAAGTTCTACTTTTACTTTTATCAAGTCCATGGTTATTAAACATACTAGTAGATACTGGATTTTATATATGAAAGATAATATGGGATATAATGCAAGATTAATTCTAATAATGATTTCGTGCTCTGCTTGAGTCATTTGTCAACCTTTTCAAGATGATTTTATATACACATATCTATTCATTAAGGTAAATTTGTGGAAAATATGCAAGCCATAATTATCTCATTATTTGCTCCAATTGTCATGACTTTGCCATGCTGGGTAATTAGTGGGTTATTATCTTAATCAGTTTAATCACCTTTAAGATTGCAGAGACAGTGCAGTAAAATTCTCCACACAAGATAAAGATTTAAGAGGTACATAATACACCTGAATGCCAATATAAACTGTTTTAATCACACTCAATGTTTTAATACAAATACAGCAATAACTCATATTTATGCCCGGGGGGGGGGGGGGGGGGGTAAATAAATACTTTTCAATGTCATCTTTTTTTCAGGATACCTTTAAACTTCTTTTTCACATTTCACATTTCATTTTTCACATACCTTTCATGAAAGACATTAAGTTGAAACAAAGAGGAATTGTAGAGACTGTATTCATCCAGAGATTTCCAGCAAAGCAAAAGAAAAAAATGTTGCGTATGCATAAATGATTTCACATTCAATACATTTATTTCTTATGAATAATCTCAGGGTCATTATTTTTGCCTTTCATTTTAATCATAAATGTGTTTCATAATGAATGTGCTTGATTGGTATAAGAGTTCAACTTGGCCTATTTGTTTATTTCTTTTCAGTAACATACCGTCCTCTGCACTATTATTAATTTATGTTGTGTACTGCAGTGATAATATTGTATTCAAGACTAAAGAATTCACACAAGCATAACTAGCATAACATAGGCTTGCATTTTCAGAACAAGAATTACATAATTTGATTTTTTTTCTCAGATTGGCTCATCCTAATACATTGTGTCATATAAATGGCACACACAACACACATGCCTAAAATGACTTATTATTAGATTTTTCTCCTAGATCTCTATTTCATGGTATGAATGTGAGAAATAAAGCTAATGTATGAGAGCTATGAATGAGAGCGTCGTTTTTGGGTATATGTAAGAAGTTTGAGGTATATGTAAGTGAATAGGTGAATATGAGAGTGTTTTATGTATGTGAAAAGTACAGTTAGTAAATTGGGAGTATAATTTTCACTTGTGTAAAAGTAGCATTTAAATAATGGCTTTAATGCCATCTGATTTTCATATCTTCAAGATCTCTTCTGTGAGGCATTTACATGCAGTGCCAATAAAAGTGATGCAAGTCAAGTGGCAAAGCCAAAGCAGCAGGGGTTTCAGTCCTGGATAAATTAGGAGAGGAAGGAGAAGCATCTGCAGTCTCTGCTTCAAAAAACATGAATCTTCAAGTACTTACACATCCATATATTTTGCAAAGAATAAAGATGCATGAATACAGGTGCACTAATGTACTTGTACTTTGGTCCGTTTTTCAGAATTACTATAAAATTGTAAAAAGATTAATCCTCTTGGATTACATTTGTCTCCATGGCTAAGAATTAAAACTGCACCTCTAGATTATAAGGATTTTTCAGTGAAGGCAAAGATTATTGTTTCATTTCATTTCATAAAACTCTAAGTTTGCCCTGCACTGAAAATACATAATTAGGCCCAAACAAGCTGTGTTTATTGAAAAGCATGTAAGACATAACAGACCCTGTAGTGAGGCTAGAGATCTGACTTGTGACAGTAAGGTTATTCAGGTTAATGTTGATTACTATTGATGTGTTGTCACTAGTTTTGCAGCAGTTGGTGTTTCTGGGATGTATTGGACAGTGTTTCAGAACAATGAATGTTAGCAATGTTTAGGAAATGCATGTTGTAAGACAGTTGTGCAGATAATTTATATTGATTGTGAGACAGAAGGAAAGATGAAATAGCATGACCTGATTAAGGTTTTCATAAAACACTGTATTACTTCTTCACAAGGTTATAGAAAACATTAATTGTCCATAGAGCTGTGAATAAAACATGGTGGTGCATGTTTGATGTCTTTTGTATTCTAACAACTAAAATAGCCTTGTAATACATACATGACAAGTTGAAAAAGCCGTACAAGTACAAATCACTAATGGAAATTTCTTCCTCCAGTTTTAGTTGTCTACTGAACCAGTCGTTGCTTTTTCTGTAGTTATGTGTATAGGCTCGTTTTTTCTTCCCTTTTCCTTCCTCTCCCTCAGTCTCTTTTGAAAAGCCTCAGCTGCATCCTAGCCTTAGGTGCCCTATTGAGGATGGCTCTCAGGGCAACTCATACAACAATGGTGCCTTTGCTCTTTTTGGGAACGACAAGAAGCAACCTTGATGTCCTTTGCCAAAAAAAAAGAAGAAAAAAAGAAAGAAAAAGAAGCCTCTCATGTAGATGGTGATAGTGAGTGTCTGCCTGTCCATCTGAAGATGGCTTCATGTGTCCATCTTTTGGAAACTTAAATCATAAACATCCTTTTTATCTCTTTCCAAAATATCTCCCCAAAAAGATACTTTCCCCCTTTTTGTGTAGTAAATTAATTCAGTACCTTAGATGTTGAATGCGTTTGTCCACTTTGTTCTCGTGGGCTCTCCATTTTCTGACTTCTGTCAGGCTTTTATCTAACATCCTGTCCTCAACCACACATGAAAGTGCCACTCCAGGCCTTTGTTGCTGCTCTATCATCAGCCAGATTGGAACCAATAGACTTGCAATTGCGAGTGTATGAGTTCTTCACTCGCTCAAACAAATGAGTTATGTTTCTGGTTGATAGAGAAAAGAGCAAATACAAAGCTTTTTCTCCAGATTTTTTTTTTTTAGGTTAGAGAATAGAGTTAATAAAAGGTACTGAGGATTTTGCACATCGGTATTTAGACCTCAGATCTAACTATGGACATACTGTGACATACCCTATTTAGAAGTTACACAAGAATTATGAATGTGAATTGAAGTTACACAAAATTCCGAGCTTGGACTTAAGCCCATTTTTCTTGTAAGAGATCAGCTTAGGTGAGGAGCAGTATTAAGTAAATAGTAATATTCTATAAATATTTATATTATATTATGACCAGATTGCTTTGCATTCACTGAATGAATAGTGTCATTATCTACAGTAAATATAATTCTAGTACATCATACATTAAAAAATGTGAATTAAACCTCAAGTTTTGGCCAGTACGTTAAACCAGTGTTCCCTTTCAAAGGGAACTTTGATTTTGCATTTAGCATAACAGTATGGGAAGCGCCCTTCCGCGCGTGACTGGTATCTGAAGCTTGTGTAAAATCATGCCTCTATTTATAGGCCTGCCATGATCAGGTGACGTGGCAATTAAGCGCGTCACATTATATATATATATATATATATATATATATATATATATATATGTATATATATATATATATATATGGCACCTGTGAACCATGCCACCAGCCTTATTATCTTCAGCGAGACTGCGTGTCTGTTGTTTGTGTGACAAAAAACGCTTCCACTTGATATTTTCTAAAAATCTCTAAAATTTTCTATCCCTTTTTTAGAAAAAAAAAGAAAAGAGAGGGAAATAATGAGCAAGAAAGAATTCAGAAAGTGTGTTACGCCTTGCTTCTGTTTCATCACGGGAGGAGACGGACACGCTATCTGTGTGAAGTGTTTGGGCGTAGAGCATGTGACAGCAGCCCTCCAGGGGTCTGACTGTCAGCATTGTGAACATTTCACGATGAGGCAGCTCCGCTCTCGACTCGCTCTCTTTTCGTCCGAAGGGAGTTGGGTTTCAGAGCCTCGCGGATTTGGGCCGGCCGCTGCCGAGGCAGCCAGCCGGCTAAGGTCGTGGGGTTCTCGTATGGATTTGGAAGAGGAGCCAGAGATGAGCACTGCTCTATCTCTTGCTCTGTCTTCCGGGTCTGGCTCGCCACCTGACTTTGGAGCTCGCGTCCAACCAAACGGCCCATCATATCGGCCATTCAATGGGTAGCCTGGTTGTGGCAGAGAGGCATCTATGGCTCAACCTTTCAGGGATGGGGGACAAAGATAAGGTCTCCTTGCTGAACACCCCTGTTAAACCTTCCGGCCTGTTTGGCGGCGCGGTTAATGCCATCGCCGACAGGTTTCGAGAGGCAAAACAGCAAACGGCAGCATTCAGCCAGTTCCTTCCCCATCATGTCAAGTTCGCCCGGGCCTCCATGAGTGGACCCTGGGCCAGCGCTAGTGCGAGGGAGGCTCAGAAGGCGAGTGTGGCGGCCCGCCTCCCCCCGCAGAAAGCCAGGGGGACCGGGCATCCACAGCCACAGCCTGCTAAGAGGCCTGATGTAAGAATGATCATAAAAGCAAAGCAGGCAAGGAAGGAACGGTCCTGATGGGCCACGGAGGGACGTATCAGGGGACATGAGGTTGTTAGGGCAGATAGCCCCCAGTGCTACTGTAGGGCCTGCCCTAGCCAAGGCCATCCCACGTTTTCAGCCTTCTCTTGTCAGCGAGCTGTCACAGGGTGACGGAAATCTGATGCTTTCCCTCCAACGAAATGTAGAAAAGCTAACATCACTGAAAGACCATTTGGCGGCGTGGAAACCACTGCCAAATGTGTCTCCAGGGGGTCTGCCTACCATAGAAAAGGGTTACCGGGTCCAGTTCAGAGCTCGACCCACCCGGTTCAGAGTTGACTGACTGATTTGTCACAGTTGTCAGCACAGAGCAGAGCCCAATCTTAGTGCAAGAAGTAAGTTCCCTTTTGGACAAAGGGGCCATAGAACATGTACCCCGTTCCCTAAGGGAGGGAGGTTTTTACAGCCGTTATTTCCTGGTCCACAAAAAAGATGGGAGTATGCGGCCAATTTTAGATCTGCGTCATCTAAACCACACTCTTCGGACATACAGGTTCAAGATGCTGATTCTCAAACTTATCATGCCACAGATTCAGTCCGAAGACTGGTTTGTGACGATAGATCTGAAAGATGTATATTTCCACATAGGAATATCGTCCAGTCACAGGAGGTTCCTGAGGTTTGCGTTTGGAGACAACACATACCAATTTCAGGTTCTTCCCTTCGGGCTAGCTTTATCCCCTCGCACCTTCACAAAGTGCATGGATGCTGCTCTGGCTCCCTTGAGACTCCAAAGCATCCATGTACTAAACTACCTGGACGACTGGTTAATTCTAGCACGAGGGAACAGGCGGTTTAACATCGAGATGTTGTTCTCTCCCACATGAGGAGCTTAGGGCTCAGGTTGAACCTCAAGAAAAGTATGCTTTCTCCAGTGCAGAGGACAACTTTTCTAGGGGTTATAAGAGATTCTACTACGATGAGGGCTTTTCTATCCCCAACACGCGTAGGATCGATCCTATCAACTTTGAGCAAGATAAAGTGAGGTCTAGGCACCCCCTCCAGTCTCTATGAGAGACTGTTGGGCCTTATGGCAGCAGCAGCCAACATCATACCGTTGGGCCTATTGCACATGAGACCGTTTCAGTGGTGGTTGAAAAGTAGGGGGATTCATCCGAAGATGAAACCTCTGAGAGTAATTAGTGTCACGCGGCAATGCCTATGTGCTCTGAGTATTTGGAGGTGCCTGCAGTTTCTAGCCTCGGGTCACACTCTAGGGGCGTCTCCTTACTGCAAGACGGTAATGGCAGATGCGTCCCTCACGGGCTGGGGTGCAGTCTTAGATGGCGGTCCAGCTCACGGTCTTTGGAGCGGCCCTCATCTGGAGTGGCACATAAATCTCCTAGAGATGCGGGCCGTATTCCTAGCACTGAAATTCTTTCTTCTTCAGTTGTGAGGTCACCATGTGCTAGTTGTGTCAGACAACACAGCGGTGGTCTCATATATCAACTACCAGGGAGGGTTACGTTCATGCCCCCTGTTCAGGCAGGCGCAACTAATCCTTCTCTGGGCAGAGGGAAAGTTCTTGTCAATGAGTGCAATGTACATTCCGGGCAGCCGGAATGTAGGGGCAGACATCCTGTCGAGGCAGGGGCAGAGGCCCGGGGGTTGGAGGCTCCATCCACAAGTGGTGGAGTCTATATGGCGGAGGTTCGGACAAGCGGAAGTGGATGTGTTCGCCTCCAAGGAGACAACACACTGCCCGCTGTGGTTCACCCTCACTCCTCCCGCACTATTGGGGCTGGACGCCATGTTGCACACGTGGCCGAGGTCACGTCTATATGCTTTTCCCCCGATCGCTCTGCTCCCACAAGTTCTAGTGAGAGTTCGCCAAGACCGTCTACGTCTGCTGCTAGTAGCACCTTATTGGCTAGCTCGAATATGGTTCTCAGAGATAATTTCCCTGCTCGACGGTACTCCTTGGGAGATTCCAATCCACAGGGATCTACCGTCTCAAGCCGGAAGGCTGATTTATCACCCTCGGCCAGAACTATGGAAACTGTGCATCTGGCCCCTGAGGGGCACCAGCTCATAGATTCTGGTCTCACAACTGAGGTTGTAGAGACCATGTTAAACTAGAGCACCATCCAGAAGAAAATTGTATGCGCTCAAGTGGCGGCTTTTTGTCTTGTGGTGTGACGAATGTCAGCTAGGTGTGACGGAGACCTCGGCTGGGAAAGTCCTAGGTGCACGGTCCCTGCACAGAGAAACACACGGCGTAGAGGGACTGGGAGTGGAAATACCATGCTGTGCGCTTACCTTGGATGTGTAGGCAGAGGCACAAGATGTTTCCAGCGCAGTTTGTCGCTCCAGCAGCTGGACCTGCTTGTCGAGTAGACCACGGATCTGCTTCTCCACATCCTCCAGTTCCAACAGCACCATGTGAAGCTCGAGCGAGTCCTCATCTGCACTCAAAACCGGAGAAACAGCAGACATATCTGCTTTTTAAACAAAACAGCGGTAAATGAGAAATGTGAAACGTAAACAAGGCTAGCGGTAAGATGATGCTAGCGGGCTACGAGCTAGTCGCGGATGTTTGTAAGAACAGATCAAATTTAGCGACAGTGCAGCGTTACGATTGTTTTATCTAAAGTAGTGTCAGTTATATTTGTATAACGTAAGGTAAATAATTTAAAAGTATAGAGATTAGAAGAATTAATATAATAGCATCAGCTCAAAGGACGCTGCTTCCTGCTTGACGCTGCTTCCTGCTTGACGAATATGGTTTTCGGAGATAATATCCCGCCCGACGGCACTCGTTGGGAGATTCCCATCCTCAGGGATGTGCTGTCTCAAGCCGGAGGGTTGATTTATCACCCTCGGCTGGAACTATGGAAACTGTGGGTCTGGCCCCTGAGGGGCACCAGCTCATAGATTCTGGTCCCTCAACTGAGGCTGTAGAGAACATGTTAAATGCTAGAGCACAATCCACAAGGAAATTGTATGCGCTCAAGTGGCGGCTTTTTGTCTCGCGGTGTGAGGAACGTCAGCTAGACCCAGTGAACTGCGCAATAGCTACAGTCCTGGAGTTCTTACAAGAACGTTTCTCAGAAGGGTTGGCTCCTTCTACAATCAGGGTTTACATGGCCGCTGTTTCGGCCAGCCATGCCCCTGTTGATGGAGCCTCTGTGGGGCAACATCCTCTAACTTCGAGGTTCATGCGTGGTGTCAGACGGCTTAGGCCCATCTGCAGGCTGCGCATAACTTCCTCGGACCTTTCTGTGGTCTTGGAAGGTCTGTCAGGGGCCCCATTTGAGCCCTTAGAGTCAGCCTCTGAGAAGCTTCTGACTCTAAAGTTAGCTCTTCTGCTGGCCCTGACATCTCTCAAGTGAGTGGGAGAGCTACAAGCTCTCTCTGTTGCCCCTTCCTGCCTTGACTTTGCCCCTGGATTAGTCAAGGCCTTCCTGTATCCTAGGCCGGATTATATTCCTAAAGTGCCTTCATCTGCTGCCCATCTCTGTACTTACGTGCCCACCCTGTGGTGTTGCAGGCCTTCTGCCCTCCTCCGTTCCTCACACCGGAACAAGAGAGGATTTACCTGCTGTGTCCAGTAAGGGCTCTCTATACTTACATCCACCGCTCCGGCCAGTGGCGTAAGTCGGAGTAGCTGCTGGTCTGCTTTGGCGGCGACAGTAAAGGTGATGCTGTGTCAAAGCAGCGCAGCTCTAATTGGATAGTGGAAACAATCTCTATGGTTTACGAGGCACGTGGTCTCGCCATGCCTCTGGGCATAAGAGCTCATTCCACTAGGGCGGTCGCCTCCTTGAAGGCTTTGACTAAAGTGGTATCCTTGCAGGATGTGTGTGCTGCTGCAGGATGGTCTACGCCACACACATTCATTCATTATTACAGCCTGGATATTCATTCCACCCTGGGCTTGAGTGTCTTGCAGTGACCCTCAGGCTTGGGTCTTTTTGAACAGGCCGTACCCTCGGTATGACGGAGTGGGTATTCCCATTCCCATACTGTTATGCTAAATGCAATGTCGAAGTTCTCTTTGAAAGGGAACGTCGGGGTTACGCATGTAACCCTGTTCCCTGAGAAGGGAACGAGACGTTGCATAGCTTTGTCATACCAGGGCATGCCTGTGAATTGCGTCTTCGCTTCAGATAATAGAGGCTGTCTGCGTTGTTCACAGGTGCCATAAATATATATATATATCATGCGACGCGCTTAATTGCCACGTCACCTGATCATGGCAGACCTATAAGTTAGAGGGATGATTTTACACAAGCTTCAGATACCGGTCACGCGCACAAGGGCACTTCCCATACTGTTATGCTAAATGCAACGTCTCGTTCCCTTCTCAGGGAACAGGGTTACATGCGTAACCCCGACGTGGGTTTTTTTTTGCATGTTTTTGCTGTAGTAGAAAAGCAGATAGTCATATTTGGACATTTGTTGTTCAGCTTAGTTTTAGTTTTGGTCTCCATAGCTGTTCTTGCTACTATCATTGCTTTAAATCCATATTGTTAATATCCAGACAAAGACTAAGCAGAATATGAAACTTTTGACACATACAGGGTCCTAGTTTAACATAACACCAGAGCAAGAATAAGGTATAAAGTCACAAAAGAGCCAAGGACAACATCAAAGGACCTGCAGGCCTGTCTTGCATCAATAAAGGTCACTGTTCATGACTCCACTATCAGAAAGACACTGGGTAAAAATGGCATCCACGGAAGTGTGGCAAGGTGAAAACCACTCCTAATCCTGAAGAACATTAAGGCTGATCTGAATTTTGCCAAAACACATGTTGATGATCCTCAAACCTTTTCGGAGAATGTTCTGTGGCTTGTTGAGTCGAAAATGGAATTGTTTGGAAGACAGTGCCCCCGTTACCTCTGGCGTAAACCAAACAAAGAATTCGACAAAAGAACATCATACCTATGCTCAAGCATGGTGGTGGAAGTGTGATGGTGTGTGGATGCTTTGTTTGCTGCTTCAGTGCCTGGGCAACTTGCAATAATTGAGGGAAACATTAATTCTGCTCTCTAACAGAAAATCTTAAAGGAGAATGTCCAGTCTTCAGTTAAAACTCAAGCGCAACTGGATTATGCAGCAAGACAATGACCTCAAGCATAGGAGTAAGTCCACCTCTGAATGGCTCAAAAAAGCTCAATTAAAGTTTTGGAGTGGCCTAGTCAAAGTCTTGACTTGAACCAATTGAGATGCTCTGGGAGGACCTTAAATGGGCAGTTCATGCTCAAAAGCCCTCCAATGTGGCTGAACTAAAGCAGTTTTGCAAAGAAGAGTGGGCCAAAATTTCACCACAGCGCTGTGAAAGACTAATCTCCAGTTATCATTAGTGTTTGGTTGTAGTTATTGCTGCTAAAGGTGGCACAACCAGATTTGAAGTTTAAGGAGGGAATTAGTTTTTCACATGGGTGATAGGTGTTGAATAACTTTTTTTGCTTCAATTAAAAAAAAAAAAATAAATAAAAACTGCATTGTGTGTTTACTCAGGTTGCCTTTGTTTATGTTGTATTTCTGTATGTATGTATGACTGAGACAGCTATAGTTTTGGTATTTTTTTAATGAGTGAATGATCTATTTGTAAACATGGGCTGGATTAGAGTGAAAATTATGAAAGGTATGGTTAGCTTATATTCAAAAATAAAAATTGCCATGTTTTCATGCAAGACTTTACATTGAAATTTTAGTGGTTAAAAAAACTGCATGATATGAAGTGTGTTTTTATCTACTTTTGCACTTTAGTAGTGTCCACTAACAGGTGTGAGCTCTCTAGGACATCATGTTTATTGTATTGAAGTTGGGTGGCATAATTAGTGAACATCCAATTAATTGGTTTGTAAGAAATGTGACTATTAAGCCTTAATTTCAAGTCATGAAAATGCTATTTTACCATTGTGTCACTTTTAATATAGGTTTTAAAATACCAATGTGCTGGCACATTTCATCAATGCACATGTATGCAGGCCTTGTGGTTTGTGAAAATTGTATATCATAACGTACTAGAAATTGTCTCCTAATGTATAGTAAAATACACATCAGTAGTATTTTTAAATTGCTTGTATTACTGTATTAGGTTATTTTATTACAATAGGACATCTTATGCATCTAGAATAGCAAAATGTTTAAGAAACTTATGCTCTACTACTGAAATTGAAAAAAAAAAGAGCTTGCCTAAGTCAGCTTATTCAATTTATTATGCCTAACCAACCATCTAGATAGTTGTGACTGGCATTTTGGACTGACAACATTGCTGAAAATAATCTGCGATTTTTAATTAAAAGTCCAATCGAACAATCCTTATTATGATGACCACTGTGAGCATGTTTTGTAGCACATAATGGATATTTATTTTCATATATGTGAAATTGTTTTTTTTTTTTTTTTTTTGCATTCCCCAGATTGTTAGGAAGCAGGGGTCAGTGTGTAGTGTCAGTCATGATATGGCAGTCATGGAGCAGATATGGTTAATAGCCTTGCTCATGGGCCTAACAGTGGCAGCTTGAACCCCTGACCTTCTGGTCAGTAACCCAGAGCCTTAACTATTGAGCCACCATTTTGTATAATGAATATTCAAGGCGTGAACATATTTTAGATATATGCAATATAATAGAAAAGAGCTGCCACTACTTCAAACCGACTAGAAAAAAGTCAATAAGAGCAAAGAACAAGTTTGCCATTTCAGTTTAGCTTCACTTCTATATTATACACCTCAGACTGCACTCAGCAAAGAAATGTGTCACTTCATGGTCTGTTTATTATCTACTGACTGGACACAACTTTGCACATAGTCAGTTGATGCAAGAAAGCAGTAAAACAGTGTCTAAGAACAATCACATTCTAGAAAGGCTTTCATGGAATTCTAAGCATATGCAGGCATTGAGGGTGAGAAGCTCACTACATGTCAGGGGGTTAAAGAAGTGTGACAGTATGCAATTAAGTTCAATGGAGTTTAATCAATCTAGATAATTTACAGTGCATTTAAAGAAAAGCAGTTGAAGTTTTAAATAGAAAGCACTTATTGCAGGGTTAGGTGACATTAATGCATGCTCCCATATTAATGATGAAAAAATGGCTTTTCTTAATAGGCAAGAAGTGTCTGAAATTGTTGTTAAATCACAGTGGCTCCAGGGTTAAAGAGGGACTTATGTTTTATGAAATAATTAAGACAAAGCTACTTAGTGGACTTCCTCTGGCCAATTTAACACATATTAGCTGACCTTCATAAATAACTCTTCATAAATCAGTGATCTCTGTAATTTTGCATTTAAATCTGGCCCTAAAGCAGAACCAGCCAACAGCAGAATACAGTCTGTTACAAATTAAAGGAAAACAGTTGGTCTGTTATTCAATGGGATTATTTTTCTGGCATGGTTTGGGTATGCTTGTAAAGGGAAGAGTCACTGAAATTAATTCAAATTATTTTGACTGACCACTTGTAGCTTCCAATGAAACATTTCTACCTCATGGGAGCGGTCTTCTAAATTATATACACTGGTCTTCACAGTCACAATAAGACCCATTTGACCACCTATGGAAGATTATGTCCCAAGTGTTAGACAGTGCTCTCCACCACTATCATCAAAATACCAACTGAGGAATCTTGTGGAAGAATGGTGTTTAATTCCTCCAATACAGTTCCAGTAGCTTGTAGAAACTGTGCCAAGCTGTTCTAGTGGCCAGGGTTAGACTGGGACAAAAATCCAGGCCAGGAGACTGCCTAGGCCATCCCAAACACCCACAACAAATTTTGAGACACTTGACCACCTACTGAGACCCTTGACCACCCCTGATCTGCCCATTCATGCAAATATCTTATCAGCCTCATGAAGTAGCAGTGTAATGTATAAAACCATATACGCACAGGTTAAGACCATGTTAAGTTCAAAGAACAGGATGAGGGAAAAATGGGACCATGGCATGGTTCTTGTGACAGACAGGGTAGTTTGATTATTTCAGAAACAGCTGACCTCCTGGTATTGTAACACACAACAGCCTCTAGAATTTACACAGAACAGTGCAAAATACAAGGAACATTTCTGTTGGCTTTGTTTGAGCTGACAGTAAAGGCTGTCTTCTCTCTCTGCCCTTTCCCTGTCTGCTCCACCTGGTGGCTTCTTATCCAGAAGATGAGCATGAAGATGAGGTGAATGATGACCAAAAGTATTGCAAGGCTAGTGGGTTCATGATTTATTAACCTATCATGTTTCCCTATACGGACCAAACATAATTTCTAGGAACTGCAGTATTTGTTACAACTGCAGGCAAAACACAAGCAAACAAACAAACAAACAAACACTAGAAGGCCAAATCAGTGTTAATCTGGCCAGGAGACCAGGATTTCTCCCAAATTCGTGGAGGTCCAACACCTTACTAAAATACTTTGTGTTGATTTTCCCCCCTTTAATTTATCAGACACCTATGTGATCTCAGGTTATTTTATAGCTAGTGTTACTTATAGTCTTCTTGTGCTTACACTGAATAAGCATGTTATAAATTAATGCATTGCCTCCAAGTATTTCTGGAACTCTTTCCGAGTGGTCCTTGGCTCTTGGGCTACTCTTCTGACTATTCTTCTGACTCCCTGGTCAGAAATCTTGCGAGGAGCTCCTGTGCATGGCAGTTTAATGACGGACTGATGTTGCTTCCACGTGCGGATAATGGCCCCAACGGTGTTTACTGAAGTATTCAGAAGGTTTGAAATACATCTGTATCCGATTACATCAATATGTTTCACAATAATAAGGTTCCGAAGGTCTTGGCAAAGCTCTTTGCTTTTACCCATCATGAGATGATTCTTTTGTGACACCTTGGTAATGAAAAGTCTTTATATAGACCATCAATTTACTAACCCAGCTGATATTAATTTGCACAGATAGGAGATATAATTACTTATGGATTTCAGTTGGTTCCTTGCCTTACCTTGCCTTTGAGAATTGCTTTTTCTTAGCGTGTTCAATACCATTTTTCCTGTGTTATTCCACTTTATTACACATAACTTTATTTATCGAATTTATTGTTGTGAATTCTTTATATTTCCAGATTTCTTGAGTTAATACTGATGTCTGGTGAAAATTTCATTTGAATACCCTCATTGGAAATATATTTACTGAACAAAATGTTGACCCGTTCAAGACTTATTTCCCCCACTGTAAATGTATGTATAAAACATAAAAAAAAAGACTTCTCTTTTGATTGCAATGCTTTTCTCATGCTGTCTTAATGCTGTCTTTTCTTGCACCAAGCTCCAACTAAACCAAGCTCAACTAAATCACCCCAACCATGTGGCTAAGTGTGTCATGGTCTGATTCCAAAAGCTATAATAATGCTATAATTTCAAAATGTATGTTTGGCACAAAAAATCACATCAACAAAAGAACACCACACCTATGGTGAAGCATGGAGGTGTCAGCATCATGCTTAAGTGCTGCATATCTTCAGCCAGAACTGTGGGTTTTATCAAGGTGTAGGGAATCATGAATATCTACAAATACCAGCCGATTTTAGTGCAAAACTTTCAGGTGTCTGCTAGTAAGCTGAAGATGAAAAGGAATTTCACATTTTAGTATGACAATGACCAAAAGCATACATCCAAATCAACAAAGGAATGGCTTAACTAAAAGAAGATCAATGTTTTTGAATGGCCTAGCCAAAGCCCAAACCTGAACCCAATTTACATTTAATTAAATCCAATTAATAAAACTTCAGGGTGACCTGAAGTGGGCTGTGCACAAGAGATGCCCGCACAATTTGACAGATCTAGAATGTTTTTGTCACATTATTTATGTAATGGAGGTTTGGACGGATGCAAATGCAGTTAAAGACATTTATTAGAGAGAGAGGCAGACAGACAAATCCAAAATATTAATCAAAAGCGTGGTCTAATAACAGGCAAAAGGTCAGGCGATCGGCAGACGGGCATAAACAGGGCAAGGCAAAACACAAAAACGAGAACAAGGTCAGTGAACATGAATCAAAATGAGAAATAAGGAACAACCGTTTGGTAAAGAGATAAACACAATACTACACAATGTAATCATGGGTTAAACACAGGACAGCTGAAAACAATGGTGACACACATTTGGGAAACAACCAATGACAAATCAAGGGCAGAGACATTACATAACCATAAAAAAGCACATGTCCAAGGTAAACAAAGTCAATGTCGTTGAAGAACCAAAAGCATGCATTCATGAAGAGCTCGCCCATCAGGCTCACGCTTTGAGCTTGTGCATCGGGCTTGCTTTCGGTTTTCCAGGCATGCTCCAATACTACAGCGCTAGCTTGAGGGGAATACACTCCCCTCCCAGGGCAGTCCTGACCCTTTGGGCAAAAATGTCTTCAGCTGAACCGGGAGACTGAATGGTGTCCTCAGCGGAGCAGGAAGGTGGAGCGTCGTCCTCAGCAGAGCAGGAAGGCAGAACTACATCCTCAGCAGAGCAGGAAGGCGGAGCATCATCCTCCATTGACTCTGCAGGCTAAACTTGGTTGGCTGTGTCAACAGACTCAGGCGTGAGCAGAACATGGTTGGTTGTGTCAGCAGCCTTGGGTGTGAGCAGAATTTGGTTGTCCATGTCAGCATACTTGAGGTTGATCAGAACTTGTTTGTTCCTGACGTCATCTTCAGGCATGAGCAGAACCTGGTTGTTCGTGACAACAGACTCTAGTGTGAGCATAACTCGGTTGGTCATGACGTCGACTACAGGCATGAGCAGAACCTGGTTGGTCGTGACGTCGGTTTCAGGCATGAGGAGAACTTGGTTGGTTGTGTTAACAGATTCTGGCGTGAGCATAACTTGGTTGGTTGTGACGTCAGTTTCAGACTGGAACGTGGTGTGGAAGGTCACATCGTTGATCTCAGACTGGAAGTTGGCGTGGGAGGTCGCCTGGTTGACCTCAGACAGGAACTTGCCATGGGAGGTCGCCTCTTTGACCTCAGACAGGAACTTGGCTTGAGAGGTCATCTCTTCGACCTCGGACAGGAACTTGGCTTGAGAGGTCATCTCTTCGACCTCAGACAGGAACTTGGCTTGAAAGGTTGCCTCTTCAATCTTGGACATGAACATGGCTTGGGAGGTTGACCTCTAGCAAGAACTTGACTTTATGCTGGAGCTCTGGAGATGAGACAACCTCGTGGGTCTCAAGCTGAAACTCCAGGGATGAGACTGCCTCGTGGGTCTCCTGCTCCTGCTCTGGGGATGAGACTGCCTCGTGGGTCTCATGCTGGAGCTCTGGGGATGAGATCGCCACATTGACCTCCGGCTGGAACTCGGTAGGTGAGACCTCCTCTTGAGTTTCAGGTTGGAGCTCTGGAGATGAGGTCGCCATGTTGACCTCTGGAACACCATCACGAATAGTCCCACGAACTGAGTTACATTCTCCAGTCCCCTGGATCCCATGGCTGTCAGACGCTGCGCCCACTGGCGGGCTGAGCCAAAAAACCGGGACAACATGAACCTTATCCATTGCTTCTCGCTGGGCTTGGGGTCCATTAGGCTTGAGAAATAAATCTGGCAGTCAACCAGAAAATATTCAGGGTAACTAAAAAACCCGTCATACCGATCTGGGAGATCTATGAAATTCCATTGAGAAAACTGGATCAAATCTAAGGTGAGGATGGTTTGCTTAGTGTGACGTCTCCTCCATCTTCCTGCTGCATCCATGGTGGGGCATAGTATTATGTCATGTTATTTGTCATGGAGGTTTGGACGGATGCAAGTGCAGTTAAAGATGTTTATTAGAGAGAGATGCAGGCAGACAAATCCAAAATGGTCTAATAACAGGCAAAAGGTCAGGCGATCGGCTGACAGGCATAAACAGGGCAAGGCAAAACACAAAACGAGAAATGAGAACAAGGTCAGTGAACTTGAATCAAAACGAGAAATAAGGAACAACCGCTCGGTATGACGGAGCAGGTATTCTCGTTCCCATAGTGTTATGCTAAACGCAACGTCGAAGTTCCCTTTGAAAGGGAACATCTGGGGGAAACAAGTGGGGAAAAAACGTCTGGGTTACGCATGTAACCCTGTTCCCTGAGAAGGGAACGAGACATTGCGTAGCTTTATCATACCAGGGCAGGCCTGTGAATTGCGTCTTCTCTTCACATAATTTAGGCTGATTTACAGGCTGGTTTAATTTAGGCGCGGTTCACAGGTGCCATATTTATATCACGCAACGCGCTTAATTGCCACGTCACCTGATCATGGCAGGCCTATAAATAGGCACGATTTTACACAAGCTTCCGATGCCGGTCCCGCGTGAGAGGCGCTCCCATAGTGTTATGCTAAATGCAACATCTCTTACCCTTCTCAGGGAACAGGGTTACATGCGTAACCCAGACGTTTTTTCCATCCTTGTTTTCCCTAAAATGTTTCTGATTACATTATTTGTCTACATTGCAATTGCAAATTAAAGGTGGGAAAGATCTGACATGGTTTATCTTAGTCTCCTTCTTTTACTTCACAAAAAACTGCTATTTTAACAGGGGTGTGCAGACTTTTTATATTCATTTTATGATGTATGTAGAGGTATATTTTGCTAACAAATAAGGCTATAATCACACAAATTAACGATGTTGCTAGTATTCTTCTTAGTGAGGCAGTATTTATATTCACTGTTTCTCAAAGACTTGTTATTCAATTTCAATTCTCTTGCATCAAACACTTTGCAGGGTTTGTAGCGATGCATTAAAATGGAATACCATAACTTTTTCCAGCCTGCTGTAAACTGGCATTTTCTGAGTATTATATATAATTTGGTCAGATAATGTGAACTGGAGCAGGTGTAAGTCTTAGGTCTATAGAGGTACATTTATATATATATTAGCCAAATCATAATATTAATAACTTTCAGACTTATTTTTCTTGTGGAATATAATGTATTTTCAGTGAGTTTCTTTAGCCTAAGCTAGGGATGTAAAAAAATAATAATAAAAAAAATAAATAAATAAGTAAATAAAAATTAGCAGACCAACACCACATCAACAACAACTCTTAAATATGTTAATTTATCAGCATTTAATGGAAAGCTACATTTTCAGACTGTAGATAAGTGCAGGAGTATGAGGATAACTCCGCAATACACTTACTTTAATAGGAACCTGTATTACTGCTCATTAATGCAATTATCCAATCCAGTCAATTATGTGGCAGCAACACAATGCATAAAATCATCCCGATACAGATCAATGATGTTCACATTAAACATCAGAATGGAGAAAAAATGTGATAGCACTGACTTTGACCATGGCATAGTTGTAGGTGCTAGACAGGGTGGTTTGCATATTTCAGAAACTGTTGATCTCCTGGGATTATCAAACACAACAGTCTCTTCAGAGTTTATACAAATAATTCTGTAGGCAGACATGCTTTGTTCCAGCCGAGAGGACAGGCTACAGTAACTCAAATAACTAGTGTTTAAAACCTTGGTGAAAAAAAAAAAAAATAATAATAATAATAATAATAATAATATCAGAACACAACACACATCAAAGGTTGAGGCTAAAACAGCAGGTACCAAATCAGGTCCTATCAGTCAAGAACAGGAATCTGAGACTACATTTGGCACAGGCTCATCCAAACCCAATCATCAACTGCCAACATTTGGTGGTCATGTAGCCTCAGTATTTGAGTTTATGACCCTGAGTGTATTGCTCCATTTTGCCCCTAGTGGAATAACAACTATAACCAGCTCTTTGTTCACAAATCTTTAAATTAAATTTAGCCGTATAAGAAGATCGTAATTTAGAAGACAGATTCTTAACAGAACTTTTACTAGGCCGATCCTGGCCCTCGGGCTATGTTTGACACCTCTGCTTTAAGTTACAATATTTTCCAAGTTTTCCGCTTCTTAAATTTCACAAAATCACAAGTATCTTAAGTGAGCCCTGTGTTACAGCCCAGTCTAGGTTAGGCCACACAGCGTAACCAGCTCACAATTCAAATGGAATTGACCTTTAAAATGGGGGAGCCAGGAATAACAACACAGAGTTGTTCAAAAAAGGTTGCGGTATATTGTAACACACACAGTCATATACATATGACTGTACAAAGAACCAAACCAGGCATAACTTCAGGGTGGACCAAGGCCAAAATAATAAACAAGAGAGTTCTTTTGTTAGGTAGCTAGCTTACCTAAAAGGAAAATAAAGAAAATACAAGTACTTCCCTAACTACCAAAGCCAAAAACAGAGACAAAAGGACCCTTCTCCCAAAAGAAATGGCAGCCACACCCCTACTGCCAATGAACTGAGTGCAAAATTATATACAGTGGTGTATAAAATAGCCAAAAACTACAGGGACAACCAAACTCACAGTCAAAAACCAGAACAGCAGTCAGATCACAGAATTTTAATAGCCACAAGGTCACACAACACAAACCAAGGGCACACTCCTAACACCAATTCACACATAACCACCTCCAACATCCTACACCATTGTCACGCCTCTTCCTCTTTATATATGGTCGTCAATCAGTGATGTCATCCTGGCGTCAATCAGTGATGTCATCCTGGGAGGCGGGAGCAAGGGAGGCTAGGGCAGGCTGGAAACTCTGGGAGGGAGTTTGGACCTGCACACAAAATATGGCACAGCACACAAAAAAACCTTCCCATCCCAAAGGTAGCGGGTTTAACACCTGTGTTTGAGGTAAATGACAGCTGATTCTTTTTTCTCTTCTTTTATGAGCGTGAACTAAGCAAATCAATTTTGCTCTCTGTTGCTGTTTTCTAGTCCAGAACAGTATGATGTGACTAAGTGGTTTTACGGTAAACCTAATTTGCATGTCCTGTTCTCATCCATTATACTTTATTTCATAATTGTCGTGTAACATGTTTTTAATAACTGCTCATCGCTTCCTAAAGAACACTAAGAGGTTCTGAAATCAAACACCACAGCTGAAACATCAGAAGGCATCTATCTTTGTCTACCTCTATGATTTAGCTTCTTAGAAGTTTTGAAGGACAAAATTTATATGAAAAAATAACATCACCCAGTTGTCTTTTTCCATGAGTAGTTGGAAAAAAATTAGTTCCATAGGTAAAGGTAATTTCAGTTTCTAAAGTCCTTTTGAAATGGCTTCGTAATGGTTGACAGCAAACCCACGATGAATAAAGCACATAAGGGAGCTGATAAATAGGGGAGCCATTAAACCCATTGATGTGTGACTTATGCTTGGCAAAATACCTCTGTCATGGAGGTAGAGTGGATTCCAAGCATGCTCGCCTGCTTGGGGGCTGTTATTGATTTCACCTTCATTTAATCAGTCTGTTCAATGCCATAAAACTATATGGTAGATGACAAAGAGTTTCATTTTTATGTTTGAGAGTTGGGAATGTCATAGATCATGCAAAAGCTTGAGGCTCTTTTGCAACTTCTGCACTTTTTTTTTAACAGCAGTAAAAGGCGAGGACTTATAAGGAATAGAAACTGGCTTTCTCCAACAAACTAACCAATCAGTTACTTACTGCTGTCACAAGGGGACAACCAAGGAAGCTGTCACAGGCCCAGTAGGCTTTAGTAGTCTATTGATGCAATTATGATGGTCTACAGTGCATCCGGAAAGTATTCACAGCGCTTCACTTTTTCCACATTTTGTTATGTTACAGCCTTATTCCAATATAAATTAAATTCATTATTTTCCTCAAAATTCTACAAACAATACCCCATAATGACAACGTGAAAGAAGTTTGTTTGAAATCTTTGCAAATTTATTAAAAATAAAAAACAAAAACGCACATGTACATAAGTATTCACAGCCTTTGCCTTGACACTCAAAATTGAGCTCAGGTGCATCCTGTTTTCACTGATCATCCTTGAGATGTTTCTACAACTCGATTGGAGTCCACCTGTGGTAAATTCAGTTGATTGGACATGATTTGGAAAGGCACACACCTGTCTATATAAGGTCCCACAGTTAACAATGCATGTCAGAGCACAAACCAAGCCATGAAGTCCAAGGAACTGTCTGTAGACCTCCGAGACCGGATTGTATCGAGGCACAGATCTGGGGAAGGGTACAGAAACATTTATGCAGCACTGAAGGTTCCAATGAGCACAGTGGCCTCCATCATCCATAAATGGAAGAAGTTTGTAACCACCAGGACTCTTCCTAGAGCTGGCCGCCCGGCCAAACTGAGCGATTGGGGCAGAAGGGCCTTAGTCAGGGAGGTGACCAAAAACCCCGATGGTCACTCTGACAGAGCCCCGGCGTGTCTCTGTGGAGAGAGGAGAACCTTCCAGAAGAACAACCATCTCTGCAGCACTCCACCAATCAGGCCTGTATGGTTGAGTGGCCAGACAGAAGCCACTCCTTAGTAAAAGGCACATGACAGCCCTTCTGGAGTTTGCCAAAAGGCACCTGAAGGACTCTCAGAACAAAGTTTGAACAAAGATTGAACTCTTTGGCCTGAATGGCAAGCATCATGTCTGGAGGAAACCAGGCACCACTCATCACCTGGCCAATACCATCCCTACAGTGGAGCATGGTGGTGGCAGTGAAATATGAATGCAGCAATGTACAGAGACATCCTTGATGAAAACCTGCTCCAGAGCGCTCTGGACCTCAGACTGGGGTGAAGGTTTATCTTCCAACAGGGCAACGACCCTAAGCACACAGCCAAGATAACGAAGGAGTGGCTAAAGGACAACTCTGTGAATGTCCTTGAATGGCCCAGCCAGAGCCCAGACTTGAACCCGATTGAACATCTCGGGAGAGATCTGAAAATGGCTGTGCAGCGATGCTCCCCATCCAACCTGATGGAGCTTGAGGGGTCCTGCAAAGAAGAATGCGAGAAACTGCCCAAAAATAGGTGTGCCAAGCTTGTAGCATCATTCTCAAAAAGACTTGAGGCTGTAATTGGTGCCAAACGTGCTTCAACAAAGTATTGAGGAGAGGCTGTGAATACTTATGTGCATGTGCTTTTTGTTTGTTTTTTTATTTTTAATAAATTTACAATGATCTCAAACAAACTTCTTCCATGTTCTCATTATGGGGTATTGTTTGTAGAATTTTGAGGAAAATAATTAATTTAATCCATTTTGGAATAAGGCTGTAACATAACAAAATGCGGAAAAAGCTGTGAATACTTTCCGGATGCACTGTAGGTCTATGTATCATTTACAACTCCATCCATCCTTCCATTTTCTGTACTTCTTATCCTACAAAGGGAACCTGGGGCACAAGGCAGGGGACACCATGGATGGGGTGCCAACCCATCGCAGGGAAAACATTTACACAGACACACATTACAAACAATTTGGAAATGCCAATCAGACTAAATCACATATGTTTGGACTGGGGAGGAAACCCTTGAAGCATGGGGAGAACATACAAGCTCCGTACAGACAGGGTGGAAGTCGGAATCAAACCCCCTCAACCCTGGTGGTGCGAGGCAAATGTGCTAACCACTAAGCCACCATGCCCACCAATTGCAACCCATGAGATAATATTAAGTTATCATTCCTTTTATTTTGTAAAACAGTTTAATCTGCTGTGTGTTCATGGTAAGAAGTTCCACATCCACTGAAACATTCATGAGAAGTTACAGACCTTTTCTCATATATAAAGGGTCTGTGGACATTACTTTTATTCATACAAGTTTGCTAAGATGTTGCATATATCAGGTGCACAAAACAGAAAAAAAAGAAAACGCTCAAAAGTTAAGCCTTAGAACCTCTTTTCTTTCCCAATTTGTTTTCTAATTGATTATATTTTAGAACAGAATAAATCTAAGAACCAGCTGCAGGTTAGTATTATTTTTGACAAATTAATTAAGTTTGTTGAAATGATCTTTTCAATAATTAAATCAAAAAGATGATTTAAAGATGACTAAAAGGAGTTCTCAGTTATACCACTGACATCAGACTATCAAACTGACATAACAGATAACACTTACTGCTCTTCCTAAACAAGTTGTCTTGCAGATTTAAAATTTGTGAGAATGTGTTGCTCATTCAATTATCATTTTTGTGTCATGTGTCCTCAGTGCAGACATTGCACGAGCACTCTGACTGATGCATATAATATTCTGCATGCAGGATATAAATGTAGATAAGAAGCAATAGACACTGAAAGGCCAAAGTTAGTCTTTAAACATTTGTATCCATTTTAACTTGGTTAGAGGCTACGCCAGCAGGATTTCTTAATACACCCACACCATGGGTGGTGATATATCCCTCAGTCAGGGGAAAGGCTGTTTACTCTGTATTTGTGCACACTGCACCAAGGCCCAAACTCTGAGAAACAACACAACTATTTATATACTGAACTAGTCTCCAGTGAGTTCTATTCGCTGTTATTTTCCCAGACCACTTCACACCACCAAGTGAAAAGTAGGTTGCTAATTTAATATCAAATATATTTTGGAGCAGCATTTTTGCATCAGTCAGATTTTAATGTCTTTTTCTGCTTACTTTCAAAGTTAATCTTTTTGTCTGCCCTTTAAAGTGTCTTGCTATTTTGGCCTCTGTCTCAGAAATTAGTGATTTATTCATGAATTTCCTTCTGTTTCTTTTAGATCTGGAAAACTTCAGGACTCATCGAAGGAGTGCGGTATCTGTGAGGGAGGGACAGGGAGTTGTGCTTCTGTGCGGCCCACCTCCTCACTCAGGAGGTCAGTACCTTCATTTCTAATAGTGTTTCCAACAACTGTTTCAATACACCCTCATCAACTTCTTGTGTAACAGCTTTGTCATACAATGGTTGCAGATTTGTAGTTGATTGTGAGCTTTAATTGATTTTCAACTTGCACACTGAATTTCCTTTAAACTATGCTACAGTGTACAAAGTGATATTAATACCATGCCAAGTAGCTAGCTTGTTAAAAAACTAGATGTTAGCTTAGAGTGAAGGTCAGAGTTAGTTGCTGTAGCTGACCTTAAGAGTTTATATTTTAATTGACATTTTGTATTTTTTTGTGCTTTCACTTGTGAAAAAGCCAACTTGCTCATTATATTCCTTCTAAATTTTATGGAATTTTGTGGAAGCTTATATTAGTTCACAAAATACATTTCAAATTACATCACTAAACCCAATAGACTTACATTTAGCCATTTTAAACCTTTGAATCACTGCTAAAAATGTTGCACACCTTTACCGTTGCCACAATGTTGGTAACATTATGGTTATTCCGTCTCGAATGGTCAAATAATTGCAAAGTTGGTTGCTTGACCATTTTTAATGTTTCCCTTTTTTTTTAGTGATTACCTCTATGTATCGGCATTGCAAAACAACATTTTTTTACTTGGGTCAAACACAACGTTCTTCTTTTGTGTCATGGCACACAGCAACTTTTTGTTATACAGCTGTTTACAGAAACCTCTATATCTCAACTCAGGATTGTCCTAGCGCTGGAATAAAGACTGATCACTAGATCACATTACAGGGTATGTGTACATGTAATGCTCAAGTTTGCTCACAGTTCCACTTTTAGGGTCATTTTTAATGGGAAGCATTTGAGTGTCAGTCTTTTTTTTTTTTAAGGCGGTACCTAGGTAAGTTTAGTGTGTATGAAAACCATTTCAGGTTTGAGACTTGGAAGTACCACAAAATTAATTCAATAAATAAATAAATACATAAACTGGTGATTTTGCAATGCCAATACATAGAGGTTATAACTAAAAAAGGAAAAATTAAAAACAGTCAAGCAACCTGCATTGGGACCACTTGAGATGGAATGTCCGTTAAAATACCTTTAAGATTTTTAACAAAATTTAAATTGCTTACCATTTTAATTCAGCAGCATTTTAAGGATCACACATATATAACATGTGTGGCCATAAATAAAGATATGACCATAAATTCACATGTACATTTTACTAGGCTAGCTAAATAGATGCGCAAAAGCATGTCCTTTTCATTATGTTTCTTCCAGTTTTTACATAATTGTCGACATAGGTTTTAGGAAATTGTGTCTCTGTTCTCAAATGTCCTAATACATTTCTCTATTGAGGGCAAATTAAGAAAAACAAGAGTTGTGTACACCGACAAGAAAATTGCATAGGCATGAAAGAAATAATATATCACATCCAATATGATGTATCAATCTTTGTAGCCAAACAATAATGGAAAAAGCATTCTCATCTTTATAAATCATGGTTTATGGCATGGTGTTATCCTGAAGTCTCCTCCTTGTGTATAGCCTTCTTACATTTACATTTATGGCATTTGTCAGATGCCCTTATCCAGAGCGACTTGCAGAAGTGCCTTGAAGTTGCTATCAATAAGACATCCTCATGCTGGTTCACTAGGTCAGGGACTAAGAGTACCATCAGTCTAAAAACCCTGCTGGGTTAGTACAGCCTTATCTTAGTATAGCCTGCTGGGTTAGTACAGAAAGTTAGTATAGCCTTCTTCTCACTCTTCTTCATGCTCTATCTCTAACTCCTTTATTTATGCTTCTATATTTTTCGTCCTTTTTACGATACATGAGTTAACAAAAACATGTCTTTAATTATGGCCAGTGGTAGTATTTGGACTAAATCTGTGCTGTCATACAATAAAATTATAATTTGGCTTTTTAAAAATAAGAGTATTATGCATCATTATACATGGGCGAATTTCAGCTAGTTTGCTTTATACCTGCTATAAAAAATGACATTTAGACATTGTTCTCATTCCTTTTGGTGTTGTCAATTTGTCATTCCATGGTTGTTTTTGGAATTTCTGTTCTCTTTTTTTCTCTGGTGTTCTGCTGCACACGTGTAGAAACAAGCTCTTTAGTGTTTGTTCCCCTAAGGTCAGTGTCTGTTCATGCGTTTTATGTTTTACTATTCCTAGAATATGTCATGAGAGTTTGTTATGAAATTTGTGCTCAGGAATGGAGCACTGTGTGGAGTGCTAAAAGTTTTTCATGCTAGTATAATGAGAGTGAATTCCAGTAAAATGTGTAATAGAGTTTGTCTTTGTCAAAAAATACAACTGAGCTTTGGTTAATGATGAATAATGAGAATTAACTATTAACCCCCCCCCCCCCCATTTACATATACCATGATCAACTGAAACATATGTAGAAGTAATTTATTTTGTAACATTATCGATGTTCTGAATTCATTGTGTTTGTCATAATAAATCAGATAAAAATACTAAGAGCCCGCCTCCATTCCACAAGTTGGTGTCACCCAGCTATTACTTCGCAACACAACACTTGATTACTGCTGTTTGAATGGGAGAGCACAGGTAGCTCTGAAGTTGAAGAGAAACACTGCCCAACAGACTATTTTGCATTGCTGATCAGAGAAGGACAGTAAAAATTATAAAAACATGCACTCAGGAGGTAGGATACTATGGTGTAATCTAGCTAATGACACTCCACAGATATTGTAGCTAGCTAGTTAATTCATTGCAATTTAGCCATAACCATCAGTATAATAAAAACTGACTAGTGTTATGTTAGCTACATTTTATTTTAATAGCTCCCATTATTATCAACAACAAGGCTGTTCACACTAAATGATGTGTATAAGTTAAAATCAGTTACATTGTCCATTCATTTGGACTGTTATTATGCCCTGTGTAATTTGTTTTAATTAAATGTTTGTGAACGATAGATAGATAGATAGATAGATAGATAAGCAGAGGATAATTATGTAATGACACTGCAGATATAACAACACTGATGTTTGTTTGTTTTATTTTTATTTAATTACAAATATTAGGAAGCATACCCATTCACACTTCACCCCCCAATGTTCAAACCAAATCTATGCCCATGACACAGTAACAATGTGTGAACAGATTGCTGTTGTATTTTTGGATTTTTCTTTTCATATTGGCCATTGTATTTTGGTTGTTTTTCAGAAATGCTATTTTCCTTCACGTATGCTGTTAGTGCAAGCGAGTTCTGCAGCGCCCTGAAAATTTTGCTCATGAGCATATTTATCCAGTCACTAACATGCATCTAACTGCTCCATATTCAGTAGTGCCAATTTGTCCTTAGCAAAAAAATAAAAAGTAAAAAAATCCCTACCATCCTTCTATAACTCTAGCCTCATCGTTCTGCTTCCCTCCACCTTCCAAGTCATCATTAACACAATCATATCAATTTAATAGCCTGTTGTTAATTAATCCAGCAGCATGGCAGCATGCATATTAGGAGCGTATTGATGTTGGCAGTGATGCACATAAAAAAGCACTTCTGCTGCAGAAAAGGCCTTTTTTTTAGGTCTGCCTGTTTGGTTCTGCTGAGTTTATGCCTTTGTAATGTTGTAATGCCTTTGTAATTTTGTTAATGTCTTTGTAATGTACTGATTTATTTAGTGCGTCAGCAATAATGAGAACAGCATCTACATTAAAAGACTAAAAACATTTAAAATGTTTTTCTTATGTCTTTGTTTCTTTGTTAACACTGTATTTGCATATGGAAATATGTCAGGGGCTGCATTATTATTAATCATTATCTATTGCTGTGATGAACAGGGATGTAAAACTTCTATCATTGCCAAGTGTTAGTCTACCTGTCATACATATGTCTTCATTCATTAATATTAAGGCATACCAAGTTGCTAATAAAAATATTTCATTTATTTATTTGTTTTATTTATTTATTTATTTTCAGTTATTAGCTAACAAGCTGAGAGTAAATTAGCCTAACTTTCCTCCTTGCTTTTAAACACTATTTTACAGTGCACTCTTTTTCACTCTAGGGGCACACACAGCTTATTTTTTCACTCAGTTTGTTCTTGCCACATGTTGCATGCACATTGTTTCTGGCTAGAAACACTACAAAATACAATATTAATACTATATTATGCAGTCTAGGCTCAAAATCTTAAAATTACATTCCAGCCTGAAGCCTTACTGCAGAAGTGATTGCCCTTAAGTCAGTTATAATTGTTACATTACCTGAGACGGAAGCAAGTGCAGGTGATAATGACTCTGAAAGGCGAGGATCAGGCAGAAGGCATAGTCGCAAGGCAGGCAGTAGTCAGACGTTCAGGCGAACAGACAATACAAGGCTTAGGCAGGGAATCATGGTCAGGAAACAAAGCGCAAAATCCAAAAACCAGGGTAATCCAAAACGAACACAACGGCTTGGTCAATGACAGAGACGAGGCTGCTGAGTATTTACTTCGCGAGCTAGTACTGTGCGAACTTTCACTTAAATACTATGTGTGTGAGTGTGTGTGTGTGTATGATTGGGTGCAAGTGTCCATGATCAGAACTCGGGAGAATGTGTGCGTGTATGGGAAGTGTAGTTCTCGTCTGCCATGTTTGCGTTGCACTCTGGTAATTGTAGTCGCGGGTTCGCTGTGACGTGACAGAGCCCCCCCCCAAAGGGCTCACTTCAGGAGCCGAGTCCTTTCGAGGCCTACCCCTCCTCCGCGGTCCTGGTTTCGCTGGGTAAGCTGCATGAAAGTCCCTACACAGGTTTGGGTCTAGAATGTCCGGAGATGGGACAAAGCACTGCTCTTCTGAGCCATAGTCCTCCCAGCCGACCAGGTACTCCAGCTTTTCTCTTCTGCACCTGGAGTTCAGGATGGTCTTGACGTGGTAGGCTGGTTGGCCATCTATATCTAACGACTCCCGTGGTGAGTCACTTGGCACCGCCATGGCTAATGGACCCGGGATAACTGGTTTAAGGCGTGGGACATGAAATGACGGGGTGATACGGCTATGCTTGGGTAACTCTAGCTTGTACGTGACCTTTGTTTCTTAATTCTGAAGGGTCCGATATACCTGGGGTTGAGCTTCCTGCACCGGAACGGCTGCTTCAGGTCCTTCGTGGAGAGCCACACTCTGTCACCGGGTTGGTAGTTGGGGTGTTCCCTCCGGTGACGATCCGCCTTTTGTTTGGAGGTACGTGTGGCCTGCACTACATGTTGGTGTGCGCGTTCCCAAACCTGCTCACTTCTGTGAAATCACTCGTCGCCTGATGGTGAGTCAGTAGGGTTGGCATTCCATGGGAATAATGCTGGCTGGTAGCCCAAGATGCACTGGAAGGGGGTGAGCTGCATCGCCGAGTGTCATAGGGAGTTTTGAGCATACTCCACCCACGGAAGGAATCGGCACCAATCCTCTGGGTTCATGGCACAAAAGGTCCGGAGGAACCTAGCGATTTCCTGATTGGCCCGCTCTACCTGCTCATTAGCCTGGGGGTGGTACCCTGAGGTGAGGTTAATGGTGATGCCCAACTTCTCCATGAAACTGGCCCAAACTCTTGATGTAAATTGTGGGCCCCATCACTCACAATCTCCTCCGGGATCCCAAAGTTCCTGAACACATACTGGAACAGTAGCTCGGCTGTGGTAAAGGCAGACAGGATGGCGGGTAGTGGGATGAGACACAGGGACTTCGAAAATAGATCAATTATCACTAGGATGGTGGTGTTACCCTGCGACTCTGGTAAGTCAGTGATGAAGTCTAGGGCCAGGTGGGACCATGGGTGTGCTGGGATGGGTAGGGGCTTAAGCTTGCCGGTGGGCAGTGTTTGCGGAACCTTGGCCTGGCCATATGTAGAGCATGAGGCCACTATACGCTGTACCTCCCTGGACATGTTGGGCCACCAGTACTTCTCGGCCAGCAAATGGTAGGTACGGTGCTGTTCCGGGACCAACTGCTTCCCGGGTGGACATTCGGCCGGAATTTGTGACCTTTGAAAGCGTGTCAGGGCCTGATCCAATGCCCATTCAATGGCACTGACGATGCAGAAGGGAGGCAGAATATAATCAATGTGGTCAACTCGGCTCTCCATACTGTGGAGCTGTGACAGGGCATCGGCCTTGGTGTTCCTTGACCCTGGCATGTAGGATAAGGTGAACTGAAACCTGGAGAAGAACAGGGACCAGCGGGCTTGGCGGGGTGTGAGACGTATGGCTGTACGTAGATACTCCAGGTTCTTGTGATCGGTGAAAATGACGAATGGGTGCGTGGCGCCCTCCAGCCAATGCCTCCAGTCCTCCAGGGTGAGCTTGACCACCAGGAGTTCTCTGTTTCCTACATCTTAGTTACGTTCTGCTGGGGATAGTTTGCGGGAAAAGAACGCCATGGGGTGAAGCTTGGGTTTGTCTCCTAACCTGTGTGATAGGACAGCCCTCACTCCTGCTTCGGAGGCATCGACCACCACGGCGAAGGGCTTGGAGGGGTCAGGGTGTTTGAGGATGGGAGCCATGGTGAATGCTTCCTTGAGCTTGGTGAATGCTTCCTGGGTGGCTGGGGTCCAAGCTAACCGCCTAGGCTTGCCACATAGGAGGGACATCAGGGGGTGTGCTATGGTGCTAAACCCTCGAATAAAATGTCAGTAAAAGTTGGCAAAGCCTAGGAACTGTTGCAGCTCCTCGACGGTCCTTGGTGCGGGCCACTCTACCACCGCCTGGACCTTACTTCAGTCCATGGTGACCCCTTCTGGCTGATGACATACCCCAAGAAGGAGATTGTGTGTGTCGATGGAACTCACATTTTTCAGCCTTCACATACAGCTGATGTTGCAGGAGAAGGTGCAAAACCTGCCGGACATGGTTGACATGCTCCTCTCGGGACGCAGAGTAAACTAGGATATCATCGATGTATGTGATGACACTCCTCCCCAGATTGTCTCTTAGGATGTCATTGATTAGGCATTGGAAAAGCGAGGGGGCGTTAGAGAGCTCATAAGGCATGACCAGGTACTTGTGGTGACCAGGTACCCGAGGTGGTACTGAATGCCGTTTTCCACTCGTCCCCCTCCCGGATGCAGACCAGGTTGTACTCACTACGTAGGTCTAGCTTGGTGAATATGGTCGCTGATCTTAGCTGTCCGATGGCTGCAGGTATTAGTGGCAAGGGATAATGGTACTTAATCGAAACTTGATTCAGGCCTCGGTAGTCTATGCATGGTCTGAGGCCACCTCCTTTCTACTCCACAAAAAAGAAACCTGCTGATGTGGGAGATGTGGAAGGTCTAATATATCCTTGTTGGAGCACCTCCTGAATATACTCCTCCATGGCCTGATGTTCGGCTTGTGAGAGAGGGTACACGCGGTGGGTAATCGCGGTGGGCTGGCTCCCGAAAGGAGCTTGATTGCCCAATCATAGATGCGGTGTGGTGGTAATCTGCTCACCCTCTCTTTGCTGAAAACTTCCATGAGATTATGATATTCAGGAGGAACTTTGACTGGGATGGGTGGAGTGGGACTCTCCAATGTCGTGGCTGCCACCATGACAACGGGGGATTGCAGGCAGCTATTGAGGCAGTATGGTGACCACTGGGTAACCTGTTTGTCTGCCCAAGAAACCTGGGGGTCGTGGAGCTCCAACCATGGGAGGCCTAATATGACGGGGTGCCAGGCAGAGACTGTGATGTACAGGACCATGGTTTCACTATGGAGGGCACTGACCTGGAGTACAAGTGGTGCTGTACAGTGGGAGATAATCCCACCTCCTATGGGGGACCCATCGATGGACTGGATATGACGAGGCTGGAGTAGGGGACGAATGGGGAGGTTCAGGTCATGCACTGTTCTCTGGTCGATGAAATTGCCGGCTGCTCCTGAGTCAATCAGCGCTGAGTGTTCGATCATGACAGGTAACACGAATACATGAGTTGTGCGTGCTTGGTTGGAACTCACCATTTGGTGTCGGGGTCGGCTGTCCCCGATCTCCCCGGAGGGCTGTGGCTTTTTGAGAGGGCATTGGCAGACGAGGTCGTTGCCCTTTCCACAGTAAAAGCAGCGGAACTCTCGGCGATGCCTCTCCCTCTCCTCCTCGCGAATCTGCGCCTGTCTAAGCTGCACAGGCTCTGCTGCGGCTCCTGGCATGGGAACCTTGGGTTCACGCAGCGCGGGGCGGTTGGTCTGGCGTAATCGGTCCAGACGAATAGCGAGCTCAATGAGCGCATCAAGGGAGAGTTGTTCATCCCGACAGGCTAACTCCTTCACCAATTCTGGATTCAGCCCCTGACGAAACACTGTCTTGAGGGCCAGTTTGTTCCATCCATTCGGAGCTGCGATGGTACGAAACTCCAGGGCATACTCCACAGCATCACATGTGCCCTGCGTGATTTTCATGAGCTCCTGGCCCGTCTCCCTTTCGTCAAGTGAATGATCAAGGGCGTGCCGGAAACATGTAACAAATTCCTCTAGCAAGGCGATGGTGCCGCCCTTTCGCTCCCACACTGCGGTAGCCCATAACAAGTTAAGAGCTCCAGGAAGTGTGTGATCTTACGAGCCTCCGGAATTTCTGGGTAGCCAGCGAAGAGCAGAGAACATCGTAGCAGGAAACCTTTACATCGCTCTGGTTCTCCAGCATATCTCTCCGGCATCGGCGGAAAATGCGCAGGGGGCGACGTAGCGCGGAGCACAGATTGGGACAGAAGCGCCACTTGCTCCATTAGGCGAGATATCTGATTTTGTTACACGTATATATCACTTTACCCTGGTCATCAATAGGGGCGCCTGCTGCTTCCGTAATTAGGTGAAGTAACCTGTTATAGTACCTGAGATGGAAGCAAGCGCAGGTGATAATGACTCCAAAAGGCGAGGATCAGGCAGAAGGCGTAGTCGCAAGGCAAGCAGTAGTCAGACGATCAGGCAAACAGACAATACAAGGCTTCGTGGGGAATCGTGGTCAGGAAACAAACCACAAAATCCAAAAACCAGGTTAATCCAAAACTAACACAACGGCTTGGTCAACGACAGAGACACTGCTGAGTGTTTACTTCGCGAGCTAGTACGGCGCGAACTTTTGATTAAATACTACGTGTGTGAGTATGATTGGATGCAGGTGTCTGTGATCAGAACTCGGGAGAAGTTGCGCGTGCATGGATATGGGAAGTGTAGTCCTCGTCGGCCATGTTTGTAGTTTGCATTGCACTTTGGGAATTGTAGTCGTGGGTTCGCTGGGACGTGACATAATGCAAACTTTGAGAATAGCATGGTAAACAGAAAAACTGTACTTGCCATTAGACAGCTCTTTCATTCAAACCAAGGAGCACAAAATTTAAATGTTTTTACTTCTATTATCTCCTCAAAGACATTTTAAAAAATCTAATTAATTTACCTCATTTGTATTTTTACCCAGTATTTTATTTTGCATGCACCTTCTAAATTACTGCTGATAATTGGTATTATTAGATGCATAGAAATAGATTAGCCCCAATGGACACCAGATTTAGGGGTTATTTCACTGTGTTTCACCTGGGCTGGAAAGAAATCAAACCAAGCCTTTACTTCATGTGTGTGTGTTTTTTTCCTCATGACCATGTAAGCTATATGGTGCTTTATTTTAACAGCCAATAAAGTGATATGGATGGAAGAAAAATTATGTAGTTATTTAGTTAGTAAGTTATTTTTTACTTGAGAGAGATTAATCCCTGTAGTCAATTTTACACTAGCCGGCCGTGGCTGTGCAGCAGAGCTAACTCATCTCATAACTTTTCAAGCTCTACAACATCCTCAGGTCTCTCCAGTGATGAGAAGCCACAGAGGTTACATTATACTCTTTATTCTGGCCTTCCCTCTCATTCAGTCCAATGTCTTTTCTTAGTCTGTCTTCATTCTCTCTACAACATTAATTCACAACACAAATACTGTAGGCAAAAACAAAACATTACCGGAAATGGCATATCTAAAAAAAACACTGCAGAAATAATATATATATAAAAAAAGCTCTAAAGCATTAAGTGATGACACAGTAGCATTTTGCCATAACACCACAGCATTAACAAAAACAGAAAACATTTTCAAAAACCCACTCAGATGGAAAATGCTTCAGGCCACTGGGGGCCAAAATTTTTAGTCTAAAGGATGTGGGGAAAATAGCAAACGATGTACATGCACAATTTTCTTCAGTGATTTGAAGCTCAAGCAAGCAGTATGTGGAATCATAAACAAGTGCAATCATTACTAAGTAAAAAAAGTAAAATGGCCTTCTGTAAACTTTGCTGAAGTCATGAACTTCCCAACAGGCTGTCACTGTACAAAGTTGAGACGGATGTAAGTGCAGATCTTTAAACATTTAATAACATCCATCCATCCATCTTCTACCGCTTACTCCTTCTTCAGGGTCACGGGAACCTGGAGCCTATCCCAGTAAGCATCGGGCACAAGGCGGGGTACACCCTGGACAGGGTGCCAGTCCATCACAGGGCACAATCACATACACACACCCATTCATACACTACGGACACTTTAGATACGCCAATCAGCCTACCATGCATGTCTTTGGACTGGGGAAGGAAACCAGAGTACCCGGAGGAAACCCCCACAGCACGGGGAGAACGTGCAAACTCCACACACACGTGGCCCCGGAGGGAATCGAACCCCGGACCCTGGAGGTGTGAGGCGAACATGTTAACCACTAAGCCACCGTGCACCCTTACATTTAATAACAAACAAACAAAATACAAAAGACAAGTGTCATGGAAATTAGACAACACTCATCCTCTGAAGGTAAAAAGGTTTATTACAGAAAGATGGTTAATACAGGATAGAATAAAGCAGGATAGAATAATGAGAGCGCTCTGAAGCCCTTGTACTAAACCACTACTATATATATGAAACGCAGAGCATGACAATTCTGTGTACCGATAAGAAGCAGTTTGAGACAGTTCAAACAGGCTTTGTTTTAGGATCTTGGACAGACGAACCTTGAACAGAAGAACATGTTTGTGTCTCTATAAGCAGATAAACATTCTGTACTGATCTCAGTGACATGAGATGGCCTTCTTAGGCGTTATCCTAATATGAACATGAACAAGAACAAAATTATTACAAAGTAAAAATAAGTAATTTCCCTCACATTTCCCCCATTTTATCATTACAAAACATGATATCTAAAATCAACAGAAAAATTACTATGCTGTGAGTACATCAGAACTTCAGAATCCTTTCACGGTTCAACTGAATTCATCATAAAACAGAAATAATGAAGGCGCTAAGGTTTTTTTTGTGCGGATATAAAGTATCCTGTAGTCAAGCAAGCTCATTTAGGGTGAAATGAGAGTCATCATGGTAAAAGGAATATTTACAATAGGTGTGAAATGGATGTCAGTGGGTCATCATCGTCAGTGTCGCTGAGAGAATCTGATACCCAGTCAGGTTTAGGATACAAGTCAGGTTGGTCATCATAGGGATAGTAATCAGTCTTTGTCAACATCAGCGTTTGGTCATTAGTGATTTCAATGAGCGTGAGAAACTGCTCCGAACGAGAGAAACAATACAAGGCAAAATGAGCAAGACAAGAAGAATTACTGCACCTATTGGTAGACAGACTATCCACGAGCCCCATCCCCCGAGTACTTAGTTCAGCCAATCAAAGTAAAAATTAGTAATTTCCCTCACACACGATAACAAGGATACAAAACACAGTGGTAAAGACTAACCACAGCAGCAGAGACAAAAGCATAGTAAGACAATGTGAGACAAGGAAGCAGTGCAAACTGGCTATATATGAGTGCTCCTTAACCAGAAAGTGATTCAGGTGCAGGTGGCCATGTGACTGATGAGTACAGTGCAGTGGCTGCTGGGGACTGAAGTCCAGAGTTCCTTCCCTGATACATGACACAGGCTTGATATAATGGATATACAGTACTGTGCAAAAGTTTTGATGTCATCAAAATAATTAAATTAAATGTTTCTACATTTTAAAAAAAATACCGTAAAGATCAATAAACAGTAGAAAATGAAACAAAGTCAATATTTGTTATGGCAAAAAAAACCCAAAAAAAAACAATAGTCTCCAGTACAATTAGTCCAGTTTTATAAAGAAATGAGGTGGTAAGTTTATTGAGCATCTTGCAGAAACAGCCAAAGTTCTTCTGGAGACTTTGACTGTCGCATGTGATTCTTATTTTTGCAGCAAAACCCAGCACCCTTCATTATGTTTTTTTTTGTGTGTGAGTGTGAAAAGTGGTCTGTTACATAATTTGCTGCTTTCTTTAATGACATACAAACTTTTTTCTGCAAAATTTAAAACGTCTTGGTTACGCTAGTAACCCTGTTCCCTGAGAAGGGAATGAGACGTTGCTTTAGCTGAAGGTTGTGGGATGCGCCCTCGTGGGTGACCGGTATCTGAAGCTTGTGTAACATCATGCCTATTTATAGGCCTGCCGTGATCAGATGACGTGGCAATTAAATGCATCGTGCGATGTATAAATGACACCTGTGAACTGCGCCATCAGCCTCTATTATCTGAAGCGAAGACGCAATTCACAGACATGCCCCAGTATCACAAATCTACGCAATGTCTTGTTCCCTTCTCAGGGAACAGGGTTGCATGTGTAATTCAGACATTTCTTTTCAAAGGGAACTCCACGTTGTGTTAGATGAACGCTGTGGGAACAGCTCTGTCATACTGAAGGTACGGCCTGTTCAAAAAGATCTGAGCCCAAGAGTCACTGCAAGACACTTGAGCCTGGGCCGGAATGTATATCCAGGCTGTAAAATCGAATGAATACGTGCGGTGTAGACCACCCTGCAGCAGTACACACACCCTGTAAGGATACCCCTTTGGGCAAAGCCTTTGAGGAGGCAACCCCCCCTTGTGGAATGAGCCCTTATGCCCAGAGGCGTAGCGAGACCGCTCACCTCATAAGCGATAGAGATTGCTTCCACTATCCAATTAGAGATGCACTGCTTCGACACAGCATCACCTCTGACTTATGCCACTGGCCTAAATGGACGTAAGTACAGAGATGGGCAGCAGATGAAGGCACTTTAGGAATATAATCTGGCCTAGGATACAGGAAGGCCTTGGCTAATCCAGGGGTAAAGCCAAGGCAGGAAGGGGCAACAGAAAGAGCTTGTAGATCTTCTATTCACTTGAGAGATGTCATCAGAAGAGCTTCCTTTAGAGTCAGAAGCTTCTCAGAGGCTGACTATAAGGGCTCAAATGCGCCACCTGACAGACCTTCTGGGACCACACAAAAAGGTCCCAGGAAGGTATGTGTGGTCTGCAGATGGGCCTCAGCCGCCTGACACCACGCATAAACCTCAAAGTTAGAGGATGTTGCCCCACAGAGGCTCCATCAACAGGGGCGTGGCTGGCCGAAACGGCGATCACATAGAACCTGATTGTAGGAGGAGCCAACCCAGCTGAGAAACGTTCTTGTAAGAACTCCAGGACTGTAGCTATTGCGCACTTTACTGGGTTTAGCTGACGTTCCTCACACCGCAAGACAAAAAGTCGCCACTTGAGCGCATACAATTTCCTCGTGCATGGTAGTCTAGCATTCAACATGGTCTCTCCAGCCTTAGTTGAGAGACCAGAATTTATGAGCTGGTGCCCCTCAGGGGCCACACCCACAATTTCCATAGTTCCGGATGAGGGTGATAAATCATCCCTCTGGCTTGAGACAGTAGATCCCTGCGGATGGGAATCAACCAAGGAGTGCCTTCCAGCAGGGATATTATCTCTGAGAACCATATTCGAGCTGGCCAATAAGGTGCTACTAGCAGCAGACGTAGACAGTCTTGGCGAATGCTTGCTAGAACCTGTGGGAGTAGAGCAATCGCGGGAAAAGTGGACAGACATGAACTCGGCCTCGTGTGTACCATGGTGTCTAGCCCCAATGGTGCAGGAGCAGTGAGGCAAACCACAGCAGGCAGTGCGTTTTCTCCTTGGAGGCAAACACATCCACTTCCGCTTGGCCGAACTTCTGCCATACGGACTCCACCACTTGTGGATGGAGCCTCCAATCCAGAAGGCTCAGCCCCTGTCTTGACAGGATGTCTGCTCCCACATTCCAGTTGTCCAGAATGTACATTGCACTCACTAACAAAAACTTTCCTTCTGCCCAGAGAAGAATTAGTTGCGCCTGCCTTTACAGGCGGCATGGACGTAACCCTCCCTGGTGGTTGATATAAGAGACCACTGCTGTGTTGTCTGTCACAACCAACACATGGTGACCTCTCAGTTGAGGAAGAAGGAATTTTAGTGCTAGAAATATGGCCCGCATTTCTAGCCACTCCAGATGAGGGCTGCTCCAGAGACCGTGAGCTGGACAGCCATCTAAGACTGATCCTCAGCCCGTGAGGGAGGTGTCTGTCATTACCGTCTTGAGATATCTAGCCATCTAGGAGATGCCCCTAGAGTGTGACCCGAGGCTAGAAACTGAGGACACCTCCAAATTCTCAGAGCACGAAGGCATTGCTAGGTGACACTGATTACTCTCAGAGGGTTCGTCCTTGGACAAAACTTCCTACTTTTCAGCCACCACTGAAACGGTCTCATGTGCAATAGGTCCAATGGTATGACATTGGCTGTTGCTGCCATAAGCCCAACAGTCTCTCGTAGAGACTGGAGGGGATGCCCAGATCCAGCTTTATGTTGCTCAATGTTTATTAGGATTGACCCTACACATGTTGGGGATAGAAATGCCCTTATTGTAGTAGAATCCCATATAACCCCTAGAAATGTTGTCCTCTGCACTGGAGAAAGCATACTTTTCTTGAGGTTCAACCTGAGCCCTAAGCTCTTCATGTGGGCGAGAACAACATCTCGATCTTGAATCGGCAGTTTTGTGGATCGTGGTAGAATTAACCAGTTGTCCAGGTAGTTTAGTACACAGATGCCCTGGAGTCGCAATGAAGCCAGAACGGCATCCATGCACTTTGTGAAGGTGCAAGGGGATAAAGCTAGCCTGAAGGGTAGAACCCGATATTGGTAAGTGTTGCATCCAAATGCAAACCTCAGGAACTTCCTGTAACTGGGCCATGTTTCTGTATGGAAATGTGCGTCTTTTAGATCTATCATCACAAACCAGTCCTCGAAGTGAATCTGTGGAACGATAAGTTTGAGCATCAGCATCTTGAACCTGTATGTCCGAAGAGTTCGGGTCAGATCACACAGATCTAGAGGAGGTCACTCTGTGGCCCCTCAGGACCACTCTTTCTTTGTCTGCTTGGCCTTTATGATCATTCTCAGATCAGGCCTATTAGCAGGCTGTGACTGTGGCTGTCTGGTTCCCCTGGCTCTGCAGGGGGAGGCGGCCCGCCACAGTTGTCTTCTGTGCCTCCCTCTCATTAGTGCAGGCTGGGCCCCACTTGTAGATGTCCAGTCATACTCGACACAACAAGGAAGGAACTGGCTGAACGCCGCCATATGTCGAGCTCACTCAGCAGGTCTGCTTGGTTGGCCTGCAACACTGCCATTGTATGCAGTGAACCACAAGCAAGACCCACTGCCGCATAGGCCTTGCCCATCAATGCCGAGGTGGCCTTACATGGCTTGGATGGCAAAGCCGGTCCCCCTTAATTACCTGCTATCGATGGAGAGAGGTAGCTCGCAAGCACCTTCTCCACCTTTGGAATAGCTAAATAGATGTGCTGTACATTCCCCACGATAACCTAATAATCCAACATTGCGGGGTTATAAATATGGCTTATGTATGCGTTTCCCCAGAAGCGTGATATTTTGTCATGCACTTCTGGAAAAAAGGAGAGTTTTCTGCAGTGTGAGGAGATTTATTTTCACCAGGGAGAAAAAAGCTCATCCAGCCTTAGTAATCGCTTCAAGCAGATATGCTTGAGAGCTGCTCTCCATTTTTGGCACACCCTTCTGGCTCCTGGGAGTCAGAGAGGAAATTTTTTATTTGGCTTTCCATTGCAGAAGGAGGAGTCGCAACACGAGCTCCAAAATCCGGCAGAGAGCCAGACCCAGAAGACAAAGCAAGAGATAGAGCAGTGCTTGTCTCCAGCTCCTCTTCCAGATCAACATGAGATCCCAAAGGCCTGAGCCGGCTGGCTGCCTCGGCAGTGGCCAGCCCAGAGCCGTGAGGCTTTGAAACCCAACTCCCTTCAGTCAAGAAGAGAGCAAGCCGTGAGTGACGGTGACTAATTGAAAGGCGTTCACAATGCGCACAGTCAGACCTCTCGAGGGCTGTTTTTATATCACCCGACACGCTTAATTGCCACATCACCTGATCACGCCAGACCTATAAATAGGCATAATGTTACACAAGTTTCAGATACTGGTCACACACGAGGGTGCTTCCTACAGCATGAAGCTCACGTAGTGTTGAGTTCCCTTTGAAAGGGAACCAGCACTAACACCTAACAACATAAACAGAATAAAACAAGGTTACAGTGGGCTAAAGAGAAGCATTCATGGAGTGTGGATGAATCACGAATCTGCATTGGCTAAGGAAATGATGCTGGAACTTTTTGTCTGGAGCCATTCTAATGAAACATAAAGATTAATGTCTGAAGAACACAATCAAATTTCGGCACTAATTTATGATATTGGGTTGCATGTCGGGTAAAGGACCAGGAGAGATAGCAATCATTACCGCAACAGTTAGTGCACAGGTCTACATTGAAATTTCGGACACTTTTCTCATTCCATAGATAGAAAATAGATTTTGTGATGATGGTCATTTTTCAGGATGATAATGCATCTTGCCACGGAGCTTTTCTTCAGGAAAGGCATATCAACTCAATGACATGGCCAGCAAACAGTCAATATGATTTTAAGAAATTTTTCCATGACAAGGCTCCATCCTGCAAAGATGATCTGTCAACCGCTATTTGAGAAAGTTGGAACCAGCTTTAAGGAGAATATTGTTTTTGATTAGTGAAGTCCATGCATCAAAGAATTCAGGCTGTCATACAAGCCAGAGGAGGAGCAACAAAGTACTAATTATATATATATATTTTTAAAATACTTTTTTCCTCTACTTGATCTGGAAGAAAATATGCATTAATTAAAACAAATTATTTTATCTTGTTTGAGGTATGTTTCATGAAGCCAGAATGTTCAGCTATTATTAAACAAATATTGTTTTGTGTCATATCTGTGATTTGTTTATTTGCTATGAAGTAAAAAAAAAAGCTGAATGAGCATTCTCTGAATGGTGATTCCATAATTTTTGCCAGGGGTTGTATGATTATGTTGTCACACCCCCTTCAGAATACTTGCATGACAAAAGAAAATTAATTTTTCCTTTGGTTGACCTAAACTTTATAAATCATTGCCATGAAACTACCAATACATGGTGTTTCCTTGTTAATCAGTAAATTCAATGTGTTTAAAATATTGATTTAATAGAAAGTGTATTATACAAATATGTTCCATTTATTAGAAAATGTCAATGGCGCAGTCAATAACATAATGCCCCAAAGCACATAAGTAGGCTATGCGCGGGGTAGAGAATGAGAAGGTTAAATCTGAATGTTTTGTGTATTGTAAATTGTACCAATTAAATATAAGGAAAACAAATTGCAAATGGTTATATTTTTTTATGACAAGAATAAGTAAGAAGCAAATAAAACATCCTCTTCAAGGATAATAGCTTGGTTTTTCTGCACTGATTGCAATTTTCAGTTGTAAATTTGAGGTGCTTGTCAAGATGTGCCTGGAACTTTTCATATATTACATTTGCTGAGATATCCAATTTGTCCTCTCATTGCATGTTGTCACCTTTTTCATGTTCACATTTCCATGAGCTGCCCTTGTAGATTAGATGAAAATTCATTTGGAGGCAGAGAGTTTTTTTCTTCTTCTGGAAGTATAAATATAATTTGTACAGTATGTAAAACTGCATGCAGGGGCTGTGATCATGACCTTCTTGATTTACTGGATGTGCCTGGGCTTGCACATAGAGAAGTCTTCAGATGTTAAGTTTTGTCATGCTGTCATGTTTTCTTTTAAACCTTAAGTGGGATTTTTTTTTTAATGAACCACCTGTTCATTGTTAGTGCTGTAGGGCTTTATTTCCATCCGGATATGTAGCGTTTTGTTACAAACTTACATGACAAATGATGCATGTGCAAAGAAACTCATCTTTCAACTGTTTAATGTGTTTGCTTGTAATGTGATCTGTCATAGTTAGTGCATTTGTTTAGTGACCAATGAGCTACACTACATGGCCAAAAGTATGTGGTCACCAGACTATCACATACATATGTGGGCCTTGCCCAAACTGCTGCCACAAAGTTGAAAGCACACAGTTGTTTAGAATGTTTTAGTGTGTTGCATTGAGATTTGTCTTCACTGGGACTAAGGTTCCCAAACATGTTCCAGGGTGACAATGCCTCTGTGCACACAGAGAGGTCCATGAAGAGGTCCTTGAAGTCATGGTTTCCCAAGGTAGAACTGGAAGAATCTGAGTGTCCCGTAGAGCTCAACCCCACTGAACACCTTTGGGATGAACTGAAATGCCGACTGCATTCCAGACCTACTTGCACAACATCAGCGCCTGACCTCACTAATGCTCTTGTGGCTGAACGAGCAAATCCCCACAGTCACACTCCAAAATCTAGTGGAAAGCCTTCCCAGAAGAGTGGAGGTTATTATAATTGCAAAGATCTTAAATCTGGGATGGGATGTTCAACAAGGACATCACACAGGTATGATGTTAAGGTGTCAACACACCTTTGGACAATATAAAAAAAAAAAGTGAAAATTTATATGGAAAGAAACTCAATGTCTGGCTGCTGATTATTAAACATGTATTATCTATATAGAGATGCAGTTCTTTATATTTGACCTGAACCTTAAAGCAACTTGATCAATGCTCAAACAGATGTCAATTCTCAAAGAGGTGAAAGAAGTATTTACATTACATTACAAGAAGTCATCAAAAAGTATAAAATGCTTGGTAAAAGGATTTGCTCACACTACGGTTTGAATTAATGTCAGTTTTGCTGTGTATGAACTGACCTGATTAGGTGGTGCTAACATGAGATATGACCTTTTGACATTCTGATGTTTCTGATGTTTAAAAGCAAATGTCACAATTGTAGATTTTCTATGCTAGTGAAAAATAAATTGCTACATGGATCATGTAACTTGTGTATACAACATCTGGACTTTCACTGACTATATTATTTCCCATATAATCAGGTAGAGTTAAGGATTTTATTAAGTGTTCTTCATTACTAAGTCACTGGATTAATTTGTGATTTATTTATTTATTTATTTATTTGGAATCATAGAAAACATGGAAACCTAGGAAACCCTGTATATAGGGTCTAGGGTCTGAATTATCTTAAATTAGAATGATTTGAGTCACACTCCATCCCCTCCCCCCTTTTTTAACAAAGAATTATTCAAGAGAGTGTCTTCCATATCCTCTAAAATCTCTGGACATCCTCACAGATACACACAGACCCAGACACACATACATATGATTTTTGTATTTTTCAATTGCCATCCTTAATGTGGCCATCTAATGTATCTATTCCCTATTTCCTATAGAAGAAGGAGCTTTTATGTATAGCTTTTTGTTTCGTCTTTTTTTGAAAATAAAGTGAACAGAAGAGTCAGTCTATTCATGGGCAGCAGACCTGGGGGCCAAGAGAGAGCACATGGCTGTGTAGTTTAGCAGGAGAAAAATATAAAAGGAAGGAATTGGGCCTTGAGCAAAGTTGTGAAAAATATTTTGTTCTCAGTTTCTCTCTGTTATTGAAATTGCACTTAGTAATTTGGTAGTTGAACCTCAGTCTTGCATGGTGTACTATACTTGATACAGAATAAGATGAAAGAACGCTGCCCATTAAAGAATACTTCATTCCAAAATGCTGATGTTGCTAATATCAGTTGGGTCAGCTAATCAGTTGGGTCAACTAGCCATATAAAATAGTTATTTTCTGATTGGAGCCCAGTTTCATGCATATACAGTGAGGGAAAAAAGTATTTGATCCCCTGCTGATTTTGTACGTTTGCCCACTGACAAAGAAATGATCAGTCTATAATTTTAATGGTAGGTTTATTTGAACAGTGAGAGACAGAATAACAACAAGAAAATCCAGAAAAACGCATGTCAAAAATGTTATAAATTGATTTGCATTTTAATGAGGGAAATAAGTATTTGACCCCCTCTCAATCAGAAAGATTTCTGGCTCCCAGGTGTCTTTTATACAGGTAACAAGCTGAGATTAGGAGCACACTCTTAAAGGGAGTGCTCCTAATCTCAGCTTGTTACCTGTATAAAAGACACCTGTCCACAGAAGCAATCAATCAATCAGATTCTAAACTCACCATGGCCAAGACCAAAGAGCTCTCCAAGGATGTCAGGGACAAGATTATAGACCTACACAAGTCTGGAATGGGCTACAAGACCATTGCCAAGCAGCTTGGTGAGAAGGTGACAACAGTTGGTGCTATTATTTGCAAATGGAAGAAACACAAAAGAACTGTAAATCTCCCTCGGCCTGGGGCTCCATGCAAGATCTCACCTCGTGGAGTTGCAACGATCATGAGAACAGTGAGGAATCAGCCCAGAACTACACGGGAGGATCTTGTCAATGATCTCAAGGCAGCTGGGACCATAGTCACCAAGAAAACAATTGGTAACACACTACGCCGTGAAGGACTGAAATCCTGCAGCGCCCACAAGGTCCGCTGCTCAAGAAAGCACATATACATGCCCGTCTGAAGTTTGCCAATGAACATCTGAATGATTCACAGGACAACTGGGTGAAAGTGTTGTGGTCAGATGAGACCAAAATGGAGCTCTTTGGCATCAACTCAACTCGCTGTGTTTGGAGGAGGAGGAATGCTGCCTATGACCCCAAGAACACCATCCCCACCGTCAAACATGGAGGTGGAAACATTATGCTTTGGGGGTGTTTTTCTGCTAAGGGGACAGGACAACTTCACCGCATCAAAGGGACGATGGACGGGGCCATGTACCGTCAAATCTTGGGTGAGAACCTTCTTCCCTCAGCCAGGGCATTGAAAATGGGTCGTGGATGGGTATTCCAGCATGACAATGACCCAAAACACACGGCCAAGGCAACAAAGGAGTGGCTCAAGAAGAAGCACCTGGAGTGGCCTAGCCAGTCTCCAGACCTTAATCCCATACAAAATCTGTGGAGGGAGCTGAAGGTTCGAGTTGCCAAACGTCAGCCTCGAAACCTTAATGACTTGGAGAAGATCTGCAAAGAGGAGTTGGACAAAATCCCTCCTGAGATGTGTGCAAACCTGGTGGCCAACTACAAGAAACGTCTGACCTCTGTGATTGCCAACAAGGGCTTTGACACCAAGTACTAAGTCATGTTTTGCAGAGGGGTCAAATACTTATTTCCCTCATCAAAACGCAAATCAATTTATAACATTTTTGACATGCGTTTTTCTGGATTTTCTTGTTGTTATTCTGTCTCTCACTGTTCAAATAAATCTAAGATTAAAATTATAGACTGATCATTTCTTTGTCAGTGGGCAAACGTACAAAATCAGCAGGGGATCAAATACTTTTTTCCCTCACTGTATGCCACTTTAGCAATTTCAGTAAAGTGTTTCTTTAAACCTTGGTATTTGCATCTACATTTTCATTTGGCAACACTTTTATCAGCTACACATGCTGTTGCTAGGTCCTGATCACGACTTCATAAAACCTGTTGTTTATAAAAAAAAATGATCAGCACCAAGTGTTTGGCTGTTCTGTATAACACTATGTGGTCTCTCTCACATCTTCATTTTCATTCACCACATGTCTAAATTAGGGGTGTAATGTAATGCAATGCCACTACACTGTATGTATCTGTATCTGTTTAGTGCTCCAAATATCCATATCTACAGTATATCTGTATTCGGATTCAAATCTGTAGTGGGCATGGCCTAATCCAGAACACATTTTTTTCCCTTGACTCCTACCTGATGTCCATAGAAACACTGGAAAGAAAACTGAAAAACACAGAGGTATTGTCAGCATTTTCTGTGAATTCTGACTGTGACAGTTCTGAATCACTCTAGTTCATAATTGTTCTCAGTAACAGATGACTCACACAATTGTTATTTCTGTTTGTACCTGCCAATGATATTTTCTAACAAATTTAGTTGGTTCTGGTAGTAAAATATGTGTATGTATAGAACATTACCTTTTTTTATAGGCAGACATGATTGAAATAAGAGATAATGCAATAATGCTGTAATATTTTTGTTCCGTTTTTCAAGAGATTCACTGAGGTTGATCATTAAACAACTAACACATGGCTTGCTATAAATTTTTACTGACAGAATGAACATTAGAAGCAATCTCATTCTTTAGTAAGGGAAAATACCAAGAAGATAATATAATATCGTTATCTTAAATTTTAATAATTCAAATTTGCTTTTATACAGCCACAGAAATGTTTTAATCCAAGTTAGGTTTAAACACAAATTGTTTCCTGTTCATTATAAGTTATTACTACATGGGGTACAAAGGAATAATATTGTGCAATAGAACATTATTTAAGATTCAGTCAGAGGAAAGGTACATCCAGTAAGAGTCTGATGGAAATTTTTTATTACATTTTTAAGAACCATTTTTTGTATAACTGATAAGAATTAAAAAATATTATCTAAATGACGTTTATTTCAACCTTTTTTTTTGACTTCAGGAGGTTTACGAAACATGTATTTCAATTGCAGATTAACTGTCATCCACCCTTGTTGTTTTTATTCTTTTCATCAACCAGAAAGCTCATATAATCCCAAGTGGTATAATTAAAAATGCACATTGCTGTCACAACGTGCTTTACATGTATTATTAACATGAGACAATCAGGCAGCTGTGTCTATATTAAAATTCAATATGGACACTGACACTGACAACATGAAATGAGAACAAGTGTATGAAACAGTTCCATTTTTTAAGTCAATAATTTTTTCTCTGAGAATTTCCATGACTTTTTCATATCCACATCCACCCACACACTGCCTATGAATTTGCACAAATCGTTTAAGATCCACTTTCCTTTTCATTCCTTGTTGACTTCCCTGCAGCCTTTTTTGCAACCCCAGCAGTCCAGCCTATAATGTGAATCGTATTTTGTCAGCGTCTGATGGCCCTCTCTAGGGAGTCCTCAAAGCAAAGACTTCTGCTTCTGGACAAATCATATTTCAGTACAAACACCTTGAAGATCCTATATGGATTCCAGTGTATGGAACTGTTGATGTCGCATTTTGGACAGGAATCAGAGATAAATAACATGAAATAAATAAAGTAAGTGCTGAATTTATGTCATGTGCCTAATTAAAATGTCTGACGCTTTATTCAGAGAATTTATTTTGTGGTTTGTGGCATCAGTTGGATATATTAATTGCACTATGGTCAGGTTTTCTTTTTTGTAGCACACTGACCCTGTAATATGGGTAAAGCTCATTATTTCTAGTATATATTAGGCACACGATGCTACAGAGAAACTACAAACAGGTGACAAATTAAAGGGAAAAAACATGCCATTTTGCCTTGAGGACATTTGGCACTATTATACTTCCATAGCATTGTTCTAAAAGCTGTTCCCTCAATTGTTGTTTTTGGTGATGGTTGTGGAGAGATGGTTGTGTTTAATGGCATGTGTCCACATGTAACTCACCAAGTCATATGCTTTTCATTTCAATGAAGAGCTCTGATGCTTTTGTGTGGTGCATGATGATTGTGACACATAGGGGCAAACATTCAACAATGTGAGGACTCTCAAGTGGTGCAACAGAACGGAGTTTGCCACATCATCCTGAGAACCCTGATGATGCCACAGCCACCTATAGTTGGAAGTCAAGGGAAAAAAAATTAGCCATGTTCTCTGAGTGGGACAAATGGCATAGTCTCATGCCTGTCATTCTCAATGATGGCAAACATGTTGCTATTAATTAATTTTATTAGTATTATTATTCCAATGGTAGACAAACTGGTCATGTTTCATAAGACAAATATGTTTTTGTGAAGTCTTAATTTTATGTGGAAAAAACAAGAACTTTATTTAAAAACTTATTTAATAAGCTGCTATGTCACTGATAACTAATTTAACTTCCACCAAGGACATCCAGTTACAGATTTAGTCTGTTTATGACATGTAGTCTAATTGTTCTCTGCAAACCCCACTGGAGCCAAATAATATAAACCCTATATCATAAATGGAAGAAGGAAAGGACGGCATAAAGAGTACATGTCGGTTCAACCTAGTCAGGATAAGAAAACAGTTTGCTATGAGATGGTAAAGGCAATTAATTTTTATTATAGTATGCACATAGAGTGGTTTGAAAGAAAGAAAGAAAAAAAAATAGTGTCTCTACTGAGATTGGATGGTAGAATCTCTCTAAGGCAGTCTGCAGGAGATGCATCTCCCAGAACTTGAGTTGCAACCTTTCAATACCCATGAGCAGACTTTGAAGATACTGTTTTCACTGACAGGTTGGTATTATTTTATCTAGTTATGATAAAGTGGAAATTGGGACAGGTAAAATGTGATAAGAAGTTCAGAGGAACAGTAAAAAAAAAAAAAAGTGCAGCATGATCACATCTGAGTCTCCTCTGGAAGGAGACCACAGATCACTCTGCAATGTGTGTGTATGTGTGAGCATGTCTCATCTCTGGACAGATCACACACAGCAGAATATAGCAACATGTTCGGTAAATGCTGTTTTCTAAACTTGTATTTGTATGGTCCAATAAATATGACCATATTGTTTATAATGATATAGGTGTCAAAATAATACTCAACATCACCAGGAAATACACTGACATAAATAAAAACTTTAAGTTTTAATCCTTTGGCGAAGAAACTTCATTCTGTCCCAGGTTCCTGCAGCCAAGGTGTGAACTGACACAGACTAGCATATTAGACTGGCCAACCCCCCTACACCAGCCTACTGTACAGCTCATAATACAATAATTGAGTGTGGTTTACTCCTAGGATTAACTCCTACTCCAGGCTAAAAAACATTTTACTCCTAGCTTTTAACTAAAAAGGTGTTAAGTAGACCTCTAAGACTATTTTAAGAGTAATTCTTGGCTTTCTAGAACTTCTTGGCTTTCTAGAACTGTAGTCTACTCAAATGAAGCAATGTGATTTGTGACCTATTCTGAGTTTAAAATTTAAAATAGGCCTGAGAATAAGAGCTGTGTACAAAAATTCTTTAGCCTTTAACAGTTCTTAGTATTGTTGAGTATTTAAGAATTATTCAGAGGTGTCTCAAACTGAGTAGCAAAAGCTGGCACTGCAATAAAAAAGACATTTACACACACCAACATCCACACTTAGAAAATTGTCCTGCAACTGATATGATAATATAGCGCTCATAAAGACGTACCAGGTCGATCACGAAGCTATCCTTTTTTTTAAAAAACTCAGTTTTAATTACTAATCAATTACAATGCAATTCTGGTTGATTGAAGCATAACCATTTCCGACTCTCCACATCTGACTGGCTCTGTTCATTTGATCTCTAGAGTGATCTCTAGCATGATGTAATGTGAATAGGGAATTTAAAGTAACGCTCGTAGTAACAACAGTATGACTGGCTTTAGCTGTAATACTGAAAGGAGCGATGTATCCCACTAATGGCTCTGTTGGAGTGGACAATCACAGAATTAACAATTTCAGCCAGTGACACACCTCCACCCATGTCAAATCCATGACTTATATACAAGTACATCTCAAAAAATTAGAATATTGTGGAAGAGTTTTTTTTTTTTTTTCCTGTAATTTGATTCAAAAAGTGGAATTTTCATATATTGTAGATTCATTACACATAAAGTGAAATATTAAAAGCCTATTTTTCATTTTAATCTTGATGACTATGGCTTACAGCTCATGGAAATCAAAAATCCAGTATCTTAGACTATTAGAATAAAGAATTTATAATACAGACATGTCGACCTTCTGAAAAGTATGTTAATTTATGCACTCAATACTTGGTCGGGGATCCTTTTGCACGAATTACTGCATCAATGTGGCGTGGCATGGAGGCAATCAGCCTGTGGCACTGCTGAGGTGTTATGGAAGCCCAAGTTGCTTTGATGGCGGCCTTCAGCTCGTCTGTATTGTTGGGTCTGGTGTCTCTCATAGATTCTCTATGGGGTTCAGGTCAGTCGAGCTGGCTGGCCAATCAAGCACAGTAATACCATAGTCAGCAAATCAGTTACTGGTAGTTTTGGCACTTTGGGCAGGTGCCAAGTCCTCCTGGAAAAGGAAATCAGCATCTCCATAAAGGTTATCAGCAGATGGAAGCATGAAATGCTCTAAAATCTCCTGGTAGACAGCTGCACTGACTCGCGACTTGAGAAAACACAGTAGACCAACACCAGCAGATGACATGGCATCCCAAATCATCACTGACTACGTTTACACAGACAGCAATAATCTAATTATTGACCTTATTCTGAATAAGACAATATACTGATTAAGGTGTTTACATGAGTTGCTTTTAGAATAATCCTTTCATGTTCCTATTTTAAATGTTATAGAACATAGATTGATTAATGGCACACGTCATTACAGCTCTATGCCATGCCGTCCGACGTTCCCTCCAGAATTTCACGTATCAACATATAGTTCGTCTTTGTTATGGGACTGTATACAGTTGTGGGTGTTTCATTTTTAATTTTACGAAAGTTTATTTTTGTCATGCTATACGTGCAAATAGACGACTGCTTGAGGCCATGGGCTACATCCGAAACCACATACTTACCTATTATATAGTAGCTGAAATTTCGGTTTCGGTCGCAGCTATGCTCTCTTGTTTGCCGTCAAACGGTTGACCACTGCCGTGTGTGTATGTGTCCTGTCGCAAAATGCGGCACAATCTCCCAGAAAACGTTAATAGTGTGATTAAGGTGTGTACATGTCTATAATGCACTTTGATAATGCGATTAAAATAGGAACACTCCACATGTGTTAATTCGATTTGTGTTTACGTTAAGTATGACTTTAGCCGGATTAAGGTAAGCAAAGATCGCTGTTTACAGGGTAGTTTCTTAATCTGAGTATTGTCTTAATCAGGTTAATATCAGAATATTGTTGTCCATGCAAACGTACTGACTGACTGTGGAAACTTCACACTGGACTTCAAGCAACTTGGAGTCTGTGCCTCTCCACCTCCAGACTCTGGCACCTTGACTTCCAAATGAAATGCAAAATTTACTGTCATCTTCCCCATGATTGTGGTTGCGTGTACTGAAAACCTTTGCAGGTGATTTGAGTTAATTAGCTGATTAGAGCTCTTCTCAGGTTGACATTTCTGTATTATGAAATCTTTATTTTAATATTTTGAGATACTGGATTTGATGTGATCCTTGGAGATTTTTTGGCCACTCAAAAAATCCTCTTCACAGTGCATTGAGACAATATAGACACATGTCCAATTCCAGGTTGATTCATAATATTTCCAGTTTACTGTAACTTCTTAATTATTGCCCTGATGCTGGAAATGGGCATTTTCAGTGCTTTTGCATTTTCACTGCTTTTTCATCTTATAGCCACTTCCCATTTTGTGAAGCTCAACAACCTTTTGCCACACATCACAGTTATATTCCTTGGTCCCAGTGTTATGAGTGACTAAGGGAATTTGGCCTATGTGTTATCTCATATTAATACCCCTGTAAAATAGGAAGTCATGGTTGAACAATTTCCTGTTCATTGTCACCCAGGTATACTAAAAAAAAAATATCAGTGGGAATATACTTAAAATATATTTTTCTCATATGAATTCTTAGAGGTGCCAATAATTGTTGCTCAACTATATTTAACAAAAATAATTTTTATGGAAAAACCTGTGTTGTGTTTACAATTGTTTTATATCAATGAGAGCAGAGTATTTAAAAAAAAAAAGATTACCAACTAGTCTATGTGACCATTGTACGTCTGTGTAATTTGAAATTAAGTGGAGTGAGAATGGTCATTTGTGCATTGAACTGTAATTAATTCATACAGCTTGTTGTTGAATGCAATTATATATATATATATATATATATATATATATATATATATATATATATATATATATATATATATATCATGCGACGCGCTTAATTGCCACGTCACCTGATCATGGCAGGCCTATAAGTAGAGGGATGATTTTACACAAGCTTCAGATTATTGCATTCATCAACAAGCTGTATGATATATATATATATATATATATTATTGCATTCATCAACAAGCTGTATGAATTAATTACAGCTCAATATACAAATGACCATTCTCACTCCACATAGACTCATTGGTTATGGAAATCTTTTTTTGTGTGTGTGTAGGTCAATGAGCCTGTTTTGCAATATTAGTTAGTTCCAAATAGCAATATGAGGTCTCCAATTATTTCAGTCCCCTTCCTGATGAAATAGGATGTGCTGGTGATAATTGTGGTTAGCCTATAAGTTAATAATTGTTAGTGGGTAGCCTATTAACACTTAAATTCAGCTGTGATGCAATTGAGCAGATTCACAGCTCTATAAATAAAAAGCTAGAATAAAGGATGCACTGTCTACTGTGCAACTGCATTTTTGGAACTGTTAAAAGACTATGCCAATAGAAAAATAAGGAGAAAGTGAGATTTAGGGGAGCATTTTTGCTTGACCATAATGATGACTAGCTATATGCTGAATTGGGCCCAATTTTTAGAAGGACTAACCTTGTGAAACAAGACATACCTGTCCACATACAGGTCTTAATGCCTTAGATTCCTGGCAACTAGTTCAGTCCAGAGGGAATTAGCTGACAGGTCAGTGATATCCCAGCCATCCTTAAGCTCAGTCATGCTGACTGTCTTGGATAATTAAACTGTTGAGCTATTGCATCAGGTGTCTGGTGGAACAGAGCAACATCAGAGCACAATTTGCAGCGAAACACTGCATCATTGCTATATGGGTCTCAGGCGCTCACTTTTAGTAGGTGCTACAATGTGGAGCTGATCCCCCTCTCCCCTTAACCTTTGACCCAAGCTTAAAGTACCTGACCCAGATTCACATCCTTACCAATAAACAATTCTATTCGATTGCTGTAAGACTACAGGAGAGTTTTAATAAGGTCTTTTAATACAATTGCTGTTCTTGACAATGCTGTTTTTGTCATTGTAATGTATATATATTTTTTTCCATTGTTGTTATTGTGTCTCTGTGTTTGTAACTCAGCATCTGTGTACACAGCCACAGTTGGAGGTACCATGTGATGCTAGGGCTGGTTGAGATCTGTTACTTTCACTAAAAATATAAAAGTCGGCGGCTCGTTACTGAATTATCATAGGCAGGAATTTTGTGTGTTTTGCATATTTTACTCCAAAACCTAATTGGAAAAATCATTTGCCAGTTTTTTGTTTATTTGTTTGTTTGTTTTTCACTAAGAGCAAGTTTCTAATTACCAAGGCCATTCTGATATCAATGGGTGAGGACAAGATCGCAGGCTTTTCTCCACCAGTGCCAGTTACACTTTGTGAGTCGCTTCTTTGTCTTGAAGTCAGACCACTTTTTTTTTAAAGCTTCCTCAACAGTGCAGTTCATGGCAGTAACATTATTAACTCATTGGACGTACTGTACATTACTTGGATGCCACTACTTAGGCGACCAAACAACACGTTTTTCCTAGCCTCTATCTCACCCATAAAAGCCTCAACCTCACACTTGCAAAAAAAAATTATTTGGTTACTTTCTGCTCCGCATTGTTGTCACTATCAACCACTCAACAGTGAATGGGACACACTCTATTTATGTATTCATGAAGTAATTTGCATTCACTATTAATAGAGAGTTGTGTGTGGTAACCAGATGGAATTTGAGGCTCATTCAAGTACATCCATTTTTGAGATGAGTGTGATTTTCAAAGAGGAAATGGCATGCAGGTGTGTACACAGTTTTATAAATCTGATTATTTTTGTGAGTACAGCGTTTCCTGTTTTTTGTCTGCACACATAAATTTTACTCTGGAATACATGCAAGGTTTCATAAATAAGGCTCCATGAACCTGGATTTTGTTATCTTCATCTCTCCAGAAATGTGACACCAACTGACCTGAATACAAGACCATTCTCCAAAAAAATACTCTTCTTGCAGTGACTGAAACTCTACACAAAGCAACAGAATGCTCTGTGTCCTTGGTCCACAGTCGTCTCCATTGCTCAGACTTGGTATTAGGATTCTGGGTTGGAAACAAGACTTTTACACTTAGGTGAAAGTATAGATTTTGTGTTAAAATCTCAATTAAAAGTGGAAGTATGAAGCCAAAAATGTATTCAAGTGAAAGTTTAAAAAAGTTGTTACTTTAAAATGTAGTCAAAGTGTCACGTATCGAGGTTGAGCCAGAAGCAAGTGCAGATAATGACATTTATTGAAACAAACATATTAAGAAACAAAGACACTAAGACAACGTGGAATAGCACTGTGGGACGAAACAAAACACCGAGACGTAAACAACCAGAGTCTAGGACAACGAAAGACAACCAAACAGTGCAGACAAGGACTATATATACACACACGAGTGCTCATTAACAAAACGTGAGTCAGGTGCAGGTGGTCATGTGACAGCTAGTGCAGTGCAGTGGCTGATGGGAAGTGGAGTCCAGAGTTTCTTGATACATGACACAAAGTAAAAAGTAAATCTTTTGTAACTGAGTTATTATCATGTTTTCATGTGAAAAGTAACTTTTATTGCTTGTTGTTTTAAAGCAACTACAATATTTTGATCTCTGTAAGTTTGCTGGTCATATGCATGACTAATGCTATGTAGTTTGCTAATGAATTCATCAGAAGTAAAATATCATGTAAATAATCAATATTTACCATTAGCTAGTATTTGACTCGCTGACTGGCCCATTAATGTTAGCTACCTGAAATGATGCTAGTCTAACCTGGCATTAGCAAAGAAAAGAGGCTAACTTGAATTAATGTTAACAAATTAGCAAAAGTTATCTCAACATCCATCCATTTTCTGTACCACTTATCGTACACAGGGTCACGGGGAGCCTGGAGGGCCAGGCTCGGGGGGTGGGTGTGTTTTTAAAACATAAAACTGCAAACATAAACTTTGCCACATTTCAGTGTTCAAGATTTTTTTTTTTAAACAGTCCCTCACAAACACACGGCTCCAATGAACATCCATTTTTTGACAGTCATTGATGTATTCACTTATTCTCCATTTAATTAGTTTTGAATGAATCTTTCAAAAATTATTGCAGAGACATGTCTTATAGAGAACATTTCACATTTCATATAGTCTAAAGCTAACCTATGGAGTCCTTTACAAAACTGTTCCAAATATAGTATATTTCTAACCTTGTCCCTGTATTGTATTTATACATTTTGCATTTCTAAAACATCCAACAGACAAAGAGTTCAAATTTTTGTCTGTAGCTTAATTAGTTGCATCTATTCTATTCAATTCAATGATGCCCTTCACTAATATTGGCACTCTGTCATGTATCGTGACATAACGGAGATATGACGGATGCAAGTGCAGTATGAACAGGTTTAATTTAGGAGTAACACAGACAGGTAAATCCAAAACGTGATCCAAAAATGTAATCCACAAACATGCAAGAGGTCAGGCGATTGGCAAACAGGCATACACAGGCCTAGGCAGGAATCAAGGTCGTGGTCACGAGTACTCACAAGCCATGAGTAGAGCTTGGTTGTCTGTTTCAGCAAACTCAGGCGTGAGAAGAACTTGGTCGTACGGTTTTTCTGACTCTGCCGTGAGCATAACTTGGTTGGTCAGGTCATCAGACGTAGACATGAGAAGAGCTTGGTTGTTTGTTTCAGCAAACTCAGGCGTGAGCAGAACTTGGTTGTCTCTGTCAGCTGACTTGGATGTGAGCAGGGCTTGGTCGGTCATGTCGGCTGACTTGGACGTGAGCAGGGCTTGGTCGGTCACGTCGGCTGACTTGGACGTGAGCAGGACTTGGCTGTACGTGTTAGTAGACTCGGGCTTGAGCAGAACGTGGTCGGCCGTGTCGGTAGACTCGGGCTTGAGCAGAACGTGGTCGGCCGTGTCGGTAGACTCGGGCTTGAGCAGAACGTGGTCAGCCATGTCGGTAGACTCGGGCTTGAGCAGAACTTGGTCAGGCGTGTCAGTAGACTTGGGCTTGAGCAGAACTTGGTCAGCCATGTTACTAGACTTGGGTTTGAGCAGAACTTGGTTGTCCAGGTTAACAGACACTTGGGACAGTAACTGGGCTTTACAGTGGATCTGTGGAGCTGAACCTCAGGCTGGAGCTCTGGTGCTGGGGCCTCCCTGTTGACCTCTGGCTGGAACTCGGCAGGTTTATTTCTGTCACGTATCGTGACGTAACGGAGATATGACGGATGCAAGTGCAGTATGAACAGGTTTAATTTAGGAGTAACACAGACAGGTAAATCCAAAACGTGATCCAAAAACGTAATCCACAAACAAGCAAGAGGTCAGGCGATCGGCAAACAGGCATAGACAGGGCTAGGCAGGAATCAAGGTCATGGTCACGGGATACAGGGTCGAGACACAAAACATGAAACATAAACAATGGCGAGATACTGGGAGTGGAGAAACCAGCATAAACTGACTATGACTATGACTATGATAAGTAATCTAAACTAAGTATCTTAACTATCTCTCATATAAACTACTCTAATCTACTCTAATATTCCGCACCGTGTGCTGGGAGGCGCGCGGTATATATACAAACATAATTAGCGCTGTGATAGCTGACAGCTGAGGGCAATTCAGACACACGTGAAACAACAACCAGTGACAGAACGGGGAGGAGATATAACAGAAACATAAACAAATGCACGTGTCGAAATGTCACGATTGTCAACAAGGGAAAAGCAGGTGCTTGCGCACCTGCTCGTGCACGCACGCTCACATGCTCCACAGCGCGCTGCTTAAAAGGGAACTCGTGACACACTCTTGGTAAATATGAGCAATTAAGGCTGTGAAATATTGTCTTTATTGTTTAACCTTTAGATTTTTTGTAGAAAAAATTTCCCAAAAATATTCTGCTCCCATAGATATCAAACAATTGCAAACACAACACAGGTTTATCCATAAAACAATCTTTGTTAAACATAGATGTGCAACAATTATTGCCACCCTTTTATTCAATACTTTGTGCTACCTCCCTTTGCCAAGATAACAGCTCTGAGTCTTCTCCTATAATCCCTGATGAGGTTGGAGAGTATGTGGCAAGGGATCTGAGACCATTCTTCTATATAGATACTTCAAATTTTGAGGTCCATGCTGATGGACTCTCCTCTTCAGTTCACCCCACAGGTTTTCTATGGGTTTCAAGTCATGGCAGTGGGATGGCCATGGAAGGACCTTGAGTTTGTGGTCAGTAAACCATTTTTGTGTTGATTTTGATGTATGTTTTGGATCATTGTCCTGCTGGAAGATCCAACCATGGCCCATTTTAAGCTTTCTGGCAGAGGCAGTCAGGTTTTCATTTAATATCTGTTGATATTTGATAGAGTCCATGATGCCATGTATCCTAACAAAATGTCCAGATCCTCTGGCAGAAAAACAGCACCAAAACATTAAAGACATTAAACATTAAACATTAAAGAGCCACCTTATTTAGCCACCATATTTAACCGCGGGCATGAGGTACTTTTCCATATGGATACCTCACTGTGTGCGCCAAAACCACCTCTGGTATTTATTGCCAAAAAGCTCTATTTTGGTTTCATCTGACCATAGAACCCGATCCCATTTGTAGTTCCAGTAGTATCTGGCAAACTGAAGATGCTTGAGTTTGTTTTCGGATGAGAGTAGAGGCTTCTTTCTTGAAACCCTTCCAAACAACTTGTGGTGATGTAGGTGACTTCAGATTGTAGTTGAGGAGACTTTCTAACCCCAAGACGCAACTAACTTCCACAATTCTCCAGCTGGGATCTTTGGAGATGTTTTGGCGAACCGTCCTCTTCACAGTGCATTGAGACAATATATACACATGTCCAATTCCAGGTTGTTTCATAAAATTTCCAGTTTACTGTAACTTCTTAATTATTGCCCTGATGGTGGAAATGGGCATTTTCACTGCTTTTGCATCTTATAACCATGTCCCATTTTGTGAAGCTCAACAACTTTTTGCAGCACATCACAGCTATATTCCTTGGTCTTTCCCATTGTTATGAATGACTAAGGGAATTTGGCCTGTGTTACCTCATATTTATACCCCTATAAAACAGGAAGTCATGGTTGAACAGTTTCCTGTTCCTAGTCACCCAGGTGTACTAAAAAATTAAAATATCAATAGGAATATACTTCAAACATACTTTTCTCATATGAATTCATATGGGTGCCAATAATTGTTGCATACCTATATTTAAGCCTTGTTCGTCCTTATGGACCGTTCTGTTTTCCTTTTTGTTTTTGTTTTTATAATATTGTCTATGTTAATGCAAAGAGCATAAATTTTGCAAAAGGTGTGTATTTTTGTAGGAATTTTAATATTTCATCCTCATTTGCTTTCATGAATCTATTTTAAACTAGGTACACAAAATAGTTACACTCAGGACCTTAAGGACAAAAATGTCCCCATTGAAACCCATTCAAACTGCAATATTTAATCCCCGTGATGTTGAAGCATAAAGTCATGCATTCTGTGTTAATAGGCTTTTATTTTACTTTATTTTGGTTTAAAAACAATTTTTTTATTTAATTTTCTGAAATGTGTACTATGCCTATGGGGAAAATACATGCTTTTCCTTTTTCTGATTCTGCTGTATTATAGAGCACTGCAGACCAACTGAATAAATGATGCAGCTATAATTGTGTGGGTGTGTTTGTATGATATCAGAGTTGTGGTTTGTATGTGTGTACTGAAAATGTTGGGTGTGTGTGAAGAGTGCGAAAGAAAGAAATTATATTGTACTGGAAATCACAAATATCACCACATGTATATGAGTCAAAAAGGGTTATTGAGCTTTGAAGATTTTTGCATTATATAAAGAAACCGGCATTTAAAGGGTTAAAATTCTGAAAATGATTGAATGTTTGGTACTTATGATCAGAACTCATGCTGGCAAAAAAACAAACAAACAAAAATTACGTCAGTGAAAGTGGAAAAATAATATATTATATTTTTATGACAGTTTTTGGACATGGACATTTTTGTCCTCTATGGACCTATGTGTAACTTTTTTACATTTTTTGAACAGACGTTCAATTTTTCACAGTCTTCTTTGCTCATATTTACCAAGGGTGCCAATATTAGTGGAGGGCACTGTATATGTTCTATAGCAATAAGGTCCAATTGTATAATGATGTTTTTATCAGTGCCACATCCATACAAAACTCAGAACAGTATTTTTAATTTTATCAAACGATTATTACTAAATGTATTGTAATATTCAAAAGCAATATTATACAGAATGTTTTAAAGAATGTATTAAAAACGTTGGGGTTACACCCTTGCACGTGTGACCAGTACCTGAAGCTTGTGTAAAATCATGTCTCTACTTATAGGCCTGCCATGATCAGGTGACGTGGCAATTAAGCGCGTCGCATGATATATATATATATATATATATATATATATATATATATATATATATATATATATATATATATATATATATATATATATATATGGCACCTGTGAACCACGCCACCAGCCTCTATTATCTGAAGGGAAGACGCAATTCACAGGCCTGCCCTGGTATGACAAAGCTTTGCAACGTCTCGTTCCCTTCTCAGGGAACAGGGTTACCCCAACGTTCCCTTTCAAAGGGAACTTCGATGTTGCATTTAGCATAACAGTATGGGAACGGGAATACCCACTTCGTCATACCGAGGGTACGGCCTGTTCAAAAAGACCCAAGCCCGAGGGTCACTGCAAGACACTCGAGCCCGGGGTGGAATGAATATCCAGGCTGTAATAACGAATGAATGTGTGTGGTGTACACCATCCTGCAGCAGCACACACATCCTGCAAGGATACCCCTTTGGACAAAGCCTTTGAGGAGGCGACCGCCCTAGTGGAATGAGCTCTTATGCCCAGAGGCATGGCGAGACCGCGCGCCTCATAAGCCATAGAGATTGCTTCCACTATCCAATTAGAGATGTGCTGCTTTGACACAGCATCACCTTTACTGTCGCCGCCAAAGCAGACCAGCAGCTGCTCTGATGTACGTCACTGGCCGGAGCAGTGGACTTAAGTACAGAGAGCCCTTACTGGACACAGCAGGTGCATCCTCTCTTGTTCCGGTGTGAGGAACGGAGTAGGGCAGAAAGCCTGCAGCACCACAGGCTGGGCTGCAGATGTAGGCACTTTATTAATAAAATCCAGCCTAGGATACAGGATACACAGGATACACAGGATACTTTTAGTTAAAACAATTGCAATGTTGCACTGTCTCTAAGTTTTATTGGTTCTTACAAACATCCATGACTAGCTTTGGCAGCAAAAAGGAACTTTAGGAATATAATCCAGCCTAGGATACAGGAAGGCCTTGGCTAAACCAGGGGCAAAGTCAAGGCAGGAAGGGGCAACAGAGAGAGCTTGTAGATCTCCTACTTGCTTGAGAGATGTCAGGCCAGTAGAAGAGCTACCTTTAGAGTCAGAAGCTTCAAAGAGGCTGACTCTAAAGACTCAAATGGGGCCCCTAACAGACCTTCCAAGACCATAGAAAGGTCCCAGGAAGGTATGCGCGGCCTGCAGATGGGCCTCAGCCGTCTGACACCACGCATGAACCTCGAAATTAGAGGATGTTGCCCCACAGAGGCTCCATCAACATGGGCATGGCTGGCTGAAACGACGGCCACGTAAACCCTGATTGTAGAAGGAGCCCACCCCACTGAGAAACGTTCTTGTAAGAACTCCAGGACTGTAGCTATTGCGCAGTTCACTGGGTCTAGCTGACATTCCTCACACCACGAGACAAAAAGCCTCCACTTCAGCGCATACAATTTCCTTGTGGATGGTGCTCTAGCGTTTAACATGGTCTCTACAACCTCAGTTGTGAGACCAGAATCTATGAGCTGGTGCCCCTCAGGGGCCAGACCCACAGTTTCCATAGTTCCAGCCGAGGGTGATTAATCAGCTCTCCGGTTTGAAAGAGTAGATCCGTGCAGATGGGAATCTCCCAATGAGTGCCGTTGAGCAGGGAAATTATCTCTGAGAACCATATTCAAGCTGGCCAATAAGGTGCTACTAGCAGCAAACGTAGACGGTCTTGGTGAGCTCTCGCTAGAACTTGTGGGAGCAGAGCGATTGGGGGAAAAGCATATAGATGTGACCTCAGCCACGTGTGCACCATGGCGTCCAGCCCCAGTGGTGTGGGAGGAGTGAGGGCGAACCACAGCGAGCAGTGTGTTGTCTCCTCGGAGGCGAACACATCCACTTCCGCTTGGCCAAACCTCCGCCATATGGACTCCACCACTTGTGGATGGAGCCTCCAACCCCCGGGCCTCAGCCCCTGCCTTGACAGGATGTCTGCCCCTACATTCCGGCTGCCCGGAATGTACATTGCACTCACTGACAAGAACTTTCCCTCTGCCCAGAGAAGGATTAGTTGCACCTGCCTGTACAGGGGGCGTGAACGTAACCCTCCCTGGTGGTTGATATATGAGACCACCGCTGTGTTGTCTGACACAACTAGCACATGGTGACCTCTCAACTGAGCAAGAAAGAATTTCAGTGCTAGGAATACGGCCCGCATCTCTAGGCGATTTATATGCCACTCCAGATGAGGGCCGCTCCAAAGACTGTGAGCTGGACAGCCATTTAAGCCTGCACCCCAGCCCATGAGGGACACGTCTGTCTAGGTTGAGGGAGACGCCCCTAGAGTGTGACCCGAGGCTAGAAACTGCAGGCACCTCCAAATACTCAGAGCACGTAGGCATTGCCGCGTGACACTGATTATTCTCAGAGGTTTCATCCTCGGATGAAACCCCGACTTTTCAGCCTCCACTGAAGCGGTCTCATGTGCAATAGGCCCAACGGTATGACGTTGGCTGCTGCTGCCATAAGGTCCAACAGTCTCTCATAGAGACTGGAGGGGATGCCCAGACCTAGCTTTATCTTGCTCAAAGTTGATAGGATCGATCCTACACGTGTTGGGGATAGAAGCTTATTGTAGTAGAATCCCTTATAACCCCTAGAAAAGTTGTCCTCTGCACTGGAGAAAGCATACTTTCCTTGAGGTTCAACCTGAGCCCCAAGCTTGTCATGTGTGCGAGAACAACATCTCGATGTTCCCTGTTCCGATGTTCCCTGCCTGTTCCCTGGATCATGCTAGAATTAACCAGTCGTCCAGGTAGTTTAGTACACGGGTGCCCTGGAGTCGCAAGGGAGCCAGAGCAGCATCCATGCACCATGTGAAGGTGCGAGGGGATAAAGCTAGCCCGAAGGGAAGAACCCGAAATTGGTATGTGTTGTCTCCAAACACAAACCTCAGGAACTTCCTGTGACTGGGCGATATTCCTATGTGGAAATATGCATCTTTCAGATCTATCGTCACAAACCAGTCTTCGAACTGAATCTGTGGCCCGATAAGTTTGAGCGTCAGCATCTTGAACCTGTATGTCCGAAGAGTACGGTTCAGATGACACAGATCTAAAAGTGGCCGCATACTCCCATCTTTTTTGTGGACCAGGAAATAACGGCTGTAAAAACCTCCCTCCCTTAGGGAACGGGGTACATGTTCTATGGCCCCTTAGTCCAAAAGGGAACTTACTTCCTGCGCTAACATTGGGCTCTGCTCTGTGCTGACAACTGTGGTGAGCACACCTCTGAACCATGGGGTCGAGCTCTGAACTGGACCCGGTAACCCTTTTCTATGGTAGACAGAACCCATAGAGACACATTTGGCAGTAGTTTCCACACTGCCAAATGGTCTTTCAGTGATGTTAGCTTTTCCAAATTTCGTTGGAGGGAAAGCATCAGATTTCCATCACCCTGTGACAGTTCGCTGACCAGAGAAGGCTGGAAACGTGGGATGGCCTTGGCCAGGGCAGGCCCTACAGTAGCACTGGGGGCTATCTGCCCTAACAACCTCATGTCCCCTGATACGTCCCTCCATGGCCCATCAGGACCATTCCTTCCTTGCCTGCTTTGCTTTTATGATCATTCTTAGATCCGGCCTCTTCCAGATCCATGAGGCTCTGAAACCCAACTCCCTTAGGACGAGAAGAGAGAGAGTTGAGAGCGGAGCTGCCTAATTGTGAAATGTTCACAATGTTGACAGACAGACTCCTCGAGGGCTGCTGTCGCATGCTCTATGCCGAAACACTTCACACAGAAAGCGTGTCCGTCTCCTCCCGTGATGAAACAGGAGCAAGGCGTAACACACTTTCTGAATTCTTTCTCGCTCATTCGCTCTCTTTTCTTTTTTCTTTAAAAAGGGATAGAAAAGTTTAGCGATTTTGATAAAATATAGAGTAGAAATGAAGCATTTTTTGTCACACAAACAACAGACATGCAGTCTCGATGAAGATAATAAGGCTGGTGGAGTGGTTCACAGGTGCCATATATATATCATGCGACGCGCTTAATTGCCACGTCACCTGATCATGGCAGGCCTATAAGTAGAGGCATAATTTTACACAAGCTTTAGATATCGGCCACGCTCGCAAGGGCGCTTCCCATACTGTTATGCTAAATGCAACATCGAAGTTCCCTTTGAAAGGGAAAATGCTATTTCTTTAAATAGTGCTTTTGGTAAGGTTTTAAAATGGTCTCATATTATTGTACATATTGCCATAAATAAAATAAAGCATCTGAATAAATAGACATAACCTAGTCATTGAAACGAATATACTGCTTTTATACAGTAATGGGCAGAGCTTGCTAAAAATGAGACCTCACATGTTTGCTATGCAAGTTTTAATATACTGTGTTTAATATGATGCTTGGAAATAAGTCACAGACAAAATATCCACCAACAGGTTCCCTGTTAGGACCTTTCACTGTGAAATCTTTGAACCTAGCAAAATTGGTAACTAGCCAGTCTTTTGATGTTCATGATGCATAGGGAATTAGTGTTCATGCTGCAAATGTAATGTGGCCACATTTGTCCCAAACACCTGTGCAAATGGTCTGAGGGATTGGATAACAAGTAACATTTGATTACCCATTTTGCTGTCCACTTGAGATCGAATCACCCAAGACAGATGGTATTACCAAGTCAGAGCAGGATTACTGTACATCCTGTGAATCAGCAGATTCTTGCTGACATGGGTTACACTCTGACCTGTTTTTTTTACTGATATCTACAGGATCAGTCCTACCAAGTAGCACATGAGGTTCAGTTCTTCATCTCACATTCTCACTACAGGAATTCCCCAAGGGTTAGTTCTTGGACCAAGCTTGTTCTCAGGGCTTCTCTGGTTTGATGATGACACACGTCACTTCTCTTTTCTTCTGTCTCCCAAGTCTGTCAGAGGACATCAGATCACCTTTTGGACATTTCTTCCTGGATAAAGACCTACACTATATGGCAAAAACGTTGAGGACACCTGACCAGCATACTCATATGTGCTTTTTGAACAACCCATTTCAGATTTAGTCCCCCATTGCTGTTATAAGAACTTCCTATCTTCTGGGAAGGCTTTCCACTAGATTTTGGAGCATGGAAGTGGATTTGTGCTCATTCAACCACAAGAGCATTAGTGAGGTCAGGCACTGATGTCATTTGAGGAGGTCTGGGGTACAGTCAACGTTGCAGTTCATCCCAACGGTGTTCAGTAAGGTTGAGGTCAGGGCTCTGTGCAGGCCACTCGAGTTCCTCCACTTCAGCTTTGGCAAACCATGTCTTCATGGACCTCACTTTGTGCACAGGGATTGTCATGCTGTAAAATTGTTCGAGCCTTTAGTTCCAAGGGAAATTGAAATTGTAATGTTATAGCACACAAACACATCCTATCCAATTCTGTGCTTCAGACTTTGTGGCAGCAGTTTGGGGAAGGCCCACATTTGGGCATGGTGGTCAGGTGTCCACATATTTTTAGCCATGTAGTGTGTGTTCTGAAACTCAACCTTGACAAACAGAATTGGCTACCTACTTCCCTGTACTGGATCTCAAAATCATCTCCCTCACAGTCCATATGGTGGCTAGGAATCTTTCTATGATTTTGGATGAAGTGTTCAAGTTCTCCAATCACATCAACCACCTGCAGATTTAAAGAAAGAAAAAAAAAAGAAGAAAAAAAAAAAAAGATAATTTCTTGCCTTCAGAATCCATTCACATTCTCATACAAACTCTCACTATTCTCAGGCTTCACTACTGAAAAACCTGCTTTATCCCTTCATACGTTACATCTCCTTTCCAAAGCATTGAAAATTCTGCTGCTTGTCTGTTTCATAATCTCCTAAAGTTCTCTCCTGTGACTGTCACACTGAGGTCAATTCACTGGCTTCCTGTTGTGACCGAAATTAAGTTCTTGTCCTTATAATCCAGTCATGAAAGGGTTCTGCACCACATTATCTATGCAGCCAGCTTCCTAACTACACACTTGCCTGCCAACTCATGACTATAACTTCAGGGCACTTGGCATTCCCCTCTAAGAAATATAAACATTCATTGTCCTGAATTCAGTGTCTACCATTGACACCTCTTAACACAAACGCAACAAGGCCACTAGCATTGTGGATGTCCCCTCCCACCCTCTCATGTACTCCCTTCTGTCAGAAGGTAACAGAGCATGTGTGCCACCACCACCAGATTCCAAAAAAGCTGTTTCCAAACACCTACTTGCACTAGTCAAATCCTTCCCAACACCCACCATCATGTGTGTGATTAAATGTATATGACATATAAAACTTAAATATTTTTATGTTTTTAATTTTTGGTGGTGTTTTACAACACGAGTAAGTAGTCATGTTGCCGGAAATTAAATTATCAATGTCCCAATGTGTAGTGAGCCAGGGTCCTTACCACTGCCCCAACTCATGTACACTATATACTGATTCATGACCTAGGGAGCTATGGAGCTGACCGAGACACAACCCCTGTATTCATCGTTCATGCTCACCTATTTGAATTTGTCCATTTTGATACTGGCTAGACCACTGTAACACCCATACAAACCAGCATGAGTATGTAGACCTTCAAGTTATGAATTATAACAGCTTCTCTATGAATCTGATTGCTTTAAAAAAAAAAAAAAACTTTGTATAAGAGCATCTGCCAGATACTACATATAGTAAATGTTAGCATTGTGCTTGTGCCTGTTAGTTTTGAAGCAAACATAGCTTCAAGAAGGTTCACTAAGGGGTGGCTGAGGTTTATATATTTACTCATGTCTTTTTTCAAGATTAACAGCTTGTTTAGTGATTCTGAGCTTGGGTTACTATCTGGGTGGAGTTTTATGTTTTATATATCCATGGTTCCCTTTCAAAGGGAACTTCGACGTTGTGTTTAGCATAACACTATGGGAGCGCCTCTCACGCGTGACCGGCATCTGAAGCTTGTGTAAAATCATGCCTCTTTATAGGCCTGCCATGATCAGGTGGCAATTAAGCATGTCGCGTGATATAAATATGGCACCTGTGAACCGCGCCATCAGACTTTATTATCTTCAGCCAAAGACTGCATTTCAGTTGTTTGTGTAAAGAAACAAAAAGACACCTCATTTCCTTGCTATCTTTTCTCAAAATCTCAGAATTTTTCTATCACTTTAAAAAAAAAAAAAAAAAATAGAAGAAAAAAAAAGGAATGAGCGAGAGAGAAAAATATGAGTGAGAGAATTCAGGAAGTGTGTTATAGCTTGCTCCCGTTTCATCAAGGGGAATCGTGCACACTTTCTGGGTGAAGTGTCTAGGGCTGTAGCATGCGATGGCAGCTTCGAGAGGCTGTGCATGGTAATGCCTACATTAAGCAGCTCGGCTCGCGTCTCGTGCTGTTCTCGGAAGCCGAAGCGAGTTGGGTTTCAGAGCCTCACGGATCTGGGCCGGCCACTGCCGAGCTACCAGCCGTCTCAGGTTCGGGGGATTTCTTATGGATCCGGAAGAGGAGCCGGAGACAAGCGCTGCTCTATCTCTTGCTCTGTCTTCCAGGTTCGGCTCTCCACTGGATTTTGGAGCTCGCATTGCGACTCCTCCTTCTGCTATGGAAAGCCAAATGTGGGAGAAAAAATACACACACAAAAATAATAGTAATAATTCCTCTCCGACTCCGAGGAGCCAGAAGGATGTGCTAAAAACTGAGAGCAGCATATAAAGAGCCGCTTGAAGTGATTACTAAGGCTGGATTAGCCTTTTTCTCCCCAGTGAAAGTAAATCCCTCACACTGCAGAAACTCCCCATTCTTCCAGAAGTGCATGACAAAATATCAGGCTTCTGGGGGAAAACCATGCATAAACTGTATTTACAACCCCACGATGTTGGATTATTCGGCCATTGTGGGGAATGAACTGCATGGCTATTTATCTATGCTGAAGGTGGAGGAGGCACTTGCGAGCTACCTCTCTCCATCAACGGCAGGTAATTAGGGGGGCCGACTTTGCCATCCAAGCCAAGGCCTATTGGCTTGGATAGTCTTGTAGTTAAGTCTAAAAAGCTGTCTTGCTTGTGGGTCACTGCAGAAAATGACAGTATTGCAGGCCTACCAAGCAGACCTGCTGAGTGAGCTTGACATATGGCGGAATTCAGCCAGTTCCTTCCCAGTTGTCTCGAGCTCACCCGGGCATCCACGAGTGGAGCCTGGGCCAGCACTAGTGCATGGGAGACCCAGAAGGCAAGTATGGCAGCCTGCCAACCCCCGCAGACAGCCAGGGGAACCAGGCGGCCACAGTCCTGCTACTAGGCCTGATTTGAGAATGGTCATAAAGGCCAAGCAGGCAAAGAAGAGCGGTCCTGAGGGGCTGTGGAGGGATATATCAGGGGACATGTGGTTGTTAGGGCAGTTAGCCCCCAGTGCTACTGTAGGGCCTGCCCTAGCCAAGGTTGTCTCAGTGTTCTCTGGTCAGCGAGCTGTCACAGGGCAACGAAAATCTGATGCTTTCCCTCCAATAGAATGTGGAATAGTTAACATCACTAAAAGACCATCTGGCAGCATGGAAACTACTGCCAAATGTGTCTCCATGGGTTCTGTCTACCATAGAAAAGGGTTACCGGGTCCAGTTTATAGCTCGACCCCCCCCGGTTCAGAGGTGTGCTCACCACAGTAGTCAGCACAGACCAGAGCCCGAGATTAGCGCAGGAAGTAAGATCCCTTTTGGACAAAGGGGCCATAGAACATATACCCCGTTCCCTGAGGGAGGGAGGTTTTTACAGCTATAATTTCCTGGCCCAACAAAAATAGGAGTATGCGGCCAATTTTAGATCTGCGTCATCTGAACTGTACTCTTCGGACATACAGGTTCAAGATGCTGATGCCCAAACTTATCATTTCACAGATTCGGTTTGAGGACTGGTTTTTGATGATAGATCTAAAAGGTGCATATTTCCACATAGAAATATCGCTAGCTTTATCCCCTCGCACCTTCACAAAGTGCATGGATGTCACTCTGGCTCCATTGTGACTCCAGGGCATCCGTGTACTAAACTACCTGGACAACTGGTTATTTCTTGCACGATCCAGGGAACTGGCGGTTCTGCATCGAGATGTTGTTCTCGTCCACATGAAGAGCTTGGGACTCAGGTTGAACCTCAGAAAAGTATGCTTTCCCCAGTACAGTGGACATCTTTTCTAGGGGTTATAAGGATTCTACTACGATGAGGGCATTTCTATCCCCAACATTCTATCCCCAACATCTATCCCTCAATCCTATCAACACTGAGAAAGTTAAAGCTGGATCTGGGGAGACTATTGGCAATTATGGGCCTATTGCACAGGAGACCGTTCAGTGGTGGCTGAGAAGTTGGGGTTTCGTCCAAGGATGAAACCTCTGAGAATAATCAGTGTCACGCGGCAATGCCTACGTGCTCTGAGAATTTGAGTGTCCCCAGTTTCTAGCCTTGGGTCACACTCTAGGGGTGTCTCCTTAGCACAAGACGGTAATGACAGACACCTCCCTCATGGGCTGGAGCGCGGTCTTAGACAGCTGTCCAGCTCATGGTTTCTGGTGTGGCCCTCATCTGGAGCATATAAATTGCCTAGAAATGTGGGACATATTTCTAGCACTGAAATTCCTTCTTCCTCAATTGAGAGGTCACCATATATTTACAGACAACACAGCGGTGATCTCATATACTGAACACCAGGGAGGATTATGTCCGTACCCCCTGTTCAGGCAGGCGCAACTAATTCTTCTCTGGGCAGAAGGAAAGTTTGTCAGTGAATGCAATGTACATTCTGGGAATATGGGGGCAGACATCCTGTTGATGCAGGGGCTGAGGCCCAGGAATTGGTGGCTCCATCCACAAGTGGTGGAGTCTATATGGTGAGGTTTGGCCAAGCGGGACTGCATGTGTTCGCCTCCGAGGAGACAACATACAGCCCACTGTGGTTCGCCCTCACTCCTCCTGCACAAATAGGGCTGGACGCCATGGTGCACATGTGGCCAAGGTCACATCTGTATGCTTTTCCCTTGATCGCTCTGCTCCCACAAGTTCAAGCGAGAGTTCGCCAAGACAGTCTATGTCTGCTGCTAGTAGCACTTTATTGGCCAGCTCGAATATGGTTCTCGGAGATAATATCCCTTCTAGATGGCACTCCTTGGGAGATTCCAATCCGCAGGGATCCACTGTAGACCCAGTGAACTTCGCAGTAGCTACAGTCCTGGAGTTCTTACAAGAACATTTCTCAGTGGGGTGGGCTCCTTCTACAATCAGGGTTTATGTGGTCGCCATTTCGGCCAGTCACGCCCCTGTTGATGGAGCCTCTGTGGGGCAACATCCTCTAACTTTGAGGCTTATGCATGGTGTCAGGTGGCCGAGGCCCATCTGCAGGCCATGCATAGTTTCCTGGGACCTTTCTGTGGTCATGGAAGGTCTGTCAGGTGCCCCATTTGAGCCTTTAGAGTGGATCTACTGTCTCAAGCCGGAGGGCTGATTTATCACCCTCGGCCAGAACTATGGAAACTGTGGGTCTAGCCCCTGAGGGGCACCAGCTCATAGATTCTGGTCTCACAACTGAGAATGTAAGGACCATGTTAAATACTATGTTAAATGCGCCATCCACAAGGAAATTGTATGCACTCAAGTGGCAGCTTTTTGTCTTGTGGTGTGTCAGCTAGACCCAGTGAACTGCGCAATAGATACAGTCCTGGAGCTCTTACAAGTACGTATCTCAGCGGGGTGGGCTCCTTCCACAATCAGGGTTTACGTGGCCACCATTTCGGCCTATCATGCCCCTGTTGATGGAGCCTCTGTGGGGCAACATCCTCTAACTTCGAGGTTCATGCATGGTGTCAGACGGCTGAGGCCCATCTTCAGGCTGCGCATACCTTCCTGGGACCTACCTTCCTGTGGTCCTGGAAGGTCTGTCAGGGACCTCATTTGAGCCCTTAGAGTCAGCCTCTGAGAAGTTTCTGACTCTAAAGGTAGCTCTTCTGCTGGTCCTGACATCTCTCAAGCGAGTAGGAGATCTACAAACTCTCTCTGTTGCCCCTTCCTTCCTTGACTTTGCCCCTGGATTAGCCAAGGCCTTCCTGTATCCTATGCCGGATTATATTCCTAAAGTGCCTACATTGGCTGCCCACCCTGTGGTGTTGCAGGTTTTCTGCCCTCCTCCATTTCCCACAACGGGACCAGAGAGAATGCTCCTGCTGTGTCCAGTAAGCGCTCCAGCCAGTGGCTTAAGTTGGAGCAGCTGCTGGTCTACTTTGGTGGCAACAGTAGAGGTGATGCTGTGTCAAAGCAGTGCATCTCTAATTGGATAGTGGAATCGATCTCTATTGCTTATGAGGCGCGCGGTCTCGCCACGCCTCTGGGCATAAGGGCTAATTCCACTAGGGGGGTCGCCTCCGCAAAGTCTTTGTCCAAAGGGGTATACTTACAGGATGTGTACGCTGCTGCAGGGTGGTTCTACGCCACACACATTCATTCGTTATTACAGCCTGGATATTCATTCCACCCCGCGCTTGAGTGTCTTGCAGTGACCCTCAGGTTTGGGTCTTTTTGAACGGGCCGTTCCGTCGGTATGACGCTGTAGGTATTCTCGTTCCTTTAGTGTTAGGCTAAACGCAACATTGGAGTTCCCTGAGAAGGGAACGAGACGTTGCGTAGCTTTGTTGTGTACCAGACGTTGCGTACCAGGGCAGGCCTGTGAATTGCATCTTCGCTTCAGATAATAGAGGCTGATGGTGCGGTTCACAGGTGCCATATTTATATCACGTGACACGCTTAATTGCCACATCACCTGATCATGGAAGGCCTATAAATAGGCATGATTTTACACAAGCCTCAGATGGCGGTCACGCGCGAGAGGCGCTCCCATAGTGTTATGCTAAACGCAATGTCTCGTTCCCTTCTCAGGGAACAGGGTTACATGCATAACCCAGACATTTTCCTCTGTGTTCTCTGGTTTCCTTCTCCACCAAAAAAATTAAAATAAAGAGTGTCTACACAGGCAGCTTGTTTGCATGCACTTGTTTTGATGTTGTACAGCTATTTCATTTCACACAGATTTGTTTATACCCTATTCCACTCAAATCTCTAATTTTAATGTATAAGGGCCACTGCCTGTCACTTTGAGAGTACAATTATCTACCCTAAGTTACATTAGCTAGCAACTCCTTATTTAGAATGCCAGAGTATATGGAAATATGGCTGTTGACCTATTGAAAAGAGCACTGTTTAAGATCTTTTAATTTTGTTGGCAATTCCAACAGGCATTCCTTCTGATAAACTATTGACAGCTAGTGTTATGGAAATATGGAAAAAAGCAACAATGTTACTTTTTTCCATCCTTTACAAAGCCAAAGAAAGTCTGAAGAAAAACCCTTTTTGTTGAGAGAAAGGTTACTGCACCCTTAATACAGTATAACAAGTGCATAAAATGAAGGCTTATCCTTCTTATAATGCTGTTGTAGAGTTTTGTGTTGTGTTTTCAGCTTTAGGACTCAAACACATAAAGCTGAACATGTTTCGCAGTTACCATTATACAATATATCTCCAGAGGTGTGCATGGTGAGACCTGTGCTGTGTATATAATACGAATTTGAATTATATGCACCGCACATTAAAAAAATATTCTTTTGTTCTGTTATGGAACTCTAGCTTAATCACTCAAAAAAAATGCAGCTTGTTGTTTTACCAAGAAAACAGGAAGTATAAAGAACTCTGTTCTGAAGACATGAATGCTTTTTACAGCCTGCAGGTATTTCAAAACTATGTTGGTATTTTATACACAATGAAGATACTTTTGAACAGTTTCAATAGTTAATGATCAGTATGTGATGCAAGTACTGGATGCAGGGAAGTAGCGTGAGTGCTGAAGATATTTTGGAAGAATAAACAAACAAACAAACAAGCAAAAGAAGATGAAGGCATCAGCATCAAAAACCACCCATCACCAAATTCCAGGAAGAAAAAAGGGGCCTCAAACCATGAGCAGGCCCAGCCTTTGTACTCTTCCCCGAAATACAAACAAATTAGTCTGCATGGGCAGAACATGACACAGGCTGGTAGGCTGGTAGGTAGGCAGACTGCAATGCTAAGAGGGGGGAGAAAGAGAAGTTAGACAAAAATGGAAAACCTACAAAGCATGTGTGAGAGAGCATCAGCAATGATATTCTTGTTGCCTTTATTATGACAAATATTTAATTTGTATGGCTGTAAAAACAGCAGCGATCACATCAGTCCCTGCTTCTTGTTCCATAAACGATATAAATAAGATAAATAAACTTCACCAAATCCACAACTGTACACTTTTCTTCATTAAACAACAACACAATTTTTATTAATCTTAGATTATGTGGAATGCCCTTCGTGCAAGTCCCTGTGTGTGAACTGTTATTGTAGAAACATAATATGTGCATCAATATAAACCTATTGTTCACGTCCATGAGGTTATATAAATAATATTGCACAGCTTCTGACCAATCAGATTTGAGAATTAAATAATATAATTTAAATAAATTTATTTGTATAGACAAGCTGCACCAGAACATCTGCCACAGAAGTGCCGGTTCATGCTTAGGAACCTTGAGTTGCTGAACTCAAAGATTTTTTCTTTGTTTGTATGTTTGTTTTCGTATGTTGATCAGTGGGGTGGCATGCTGGCAGAGCAGGTGGCATTACCAGCATGATTGTGAGCTCAGGTTAATGTCTGTGTGGAGGAAACAGGTCTGGAGTCTATCTAGACAACCACGGCTGCCTCTCACTGTGCGCAGCAAGCAGCATGCACAGTGTCTCAGATAATTATAAGATATAAGACACTAATTGTTAGCATTTAGCTCCTCATAGTATTTTTTCCACCTTGTATAATTAAAGGTAAGGGGGAAAGTAGGGAAAAACAGTTGTCCCATGTGATTGACGTTGGTATAACTTTAGGCACACCTCAGAAATAAAATTGCTACTGAAAATTTTTTCCTCTCAATACTTTTTTTAATGAGAATAAATAACTGGTTATATATAGCCACTATATATAGCCAAGGGGTCAAATATGCAGAATATGCTGGAAAAGCAAAGAATGTGCAGGACCTGTAGAACAGTGGGCCGTTTAACTGCTCAGGACAAATAAGCGACTCATGAACAACTATCACAAAACAAAAACACAGTCGTGAATTATCCAGGTAACAACACCCAGTATTAAGAATCAAGGGTATGTAAAAATTTTAAACGGAGTAATTTTTTATAAATTCAGCTATTATCTTGTCTTGTGGACTATATGTTATGTGAAATAGCTTATTCAGGACAGAACTAAATAAAAAAAACAACATGGGATTTTTATGACTCTCTTATTTTGTTAACAGTATTAAGAATTAGCAGATATTGCAAGGGGTATGTAAACTTTTGGGCACAACTGTATATATGTATATTTATTTCAGCTTAGTGGTTAGTACGTTTGCCTGGCACCGCCGGGGTTTTCTGCATAAAACCTATTTTCTTTTTTTTTTCTTTTTTTTTTTCTTTTTTCCTTTTAATTTATTTATTCATTTTCATATGATTCATTTACATGTAATTAATTTTCATGTGATTCATTTACATGTGATACATTTTTAATGTAATTCATTTTCATGTGATTCATTTACATGTGATTCATTTACTGATTTGCTTCTCTTTAAATCCAGTTTTAGACTGTGATATTACAAAGGTCTTTCCAGATTATTACTTGCCACACTGTATGAGATAACCCCAATAAAATTGCCTGAATTCTATAATATAATTTGCTCACCATGTTAGGTTTAAATCCTCTAAAAACAGATTCGCAATTGACTAACATTACTCTGTTCCAGTTCACATCCTTAAAAGCAAATTTTTTGTGCCTATTTTTTAAAATACAGTAAGACTACTTCTTCCACCATCTTAATGTGCAGAAAAAAAGCCATCTAAAGTAATCCTGATGAAACAACATCCACAAGTGAATTTGACTGTCAGGTAGTCACATAAATGTCTAGTATACAACAATAACTATCACATCCTGCACCCCACTTTTGAGGAAGCGTTTGGAATAATAAGACTGATGTAGTTTGCATGCAAACATTCAAATAATGAATCATTTAAATAATTGAAATATCTTTTTAAACACTACATTCATTTTGATGGCTGCAGCCTTAAGATCCTGTATATGTTTGATTATATTTGTTGTTGTTATATTGTTGTTAAATAATGAATTTATATTCCATGTCTTTCTTGTGTATATATATGATTAAAAGGCACAGGCTTTTTCCACACATTGGATGTCCTATAATTTTATGATGACATTCTGTACTTTGTTGATTATCTTTCATATTAAAAAAAAAAAAAAGGCCTGCTTTGGTAGTCTTACTATCCATTTGACTGGAGGCCAAAGAATTGCAGGACACTGGTTATCCTTTTCCATCATTAATTTTCACCCTCCATGCCCCACAACCCTCCTCGGCCTGATTAATTTTCACCCTAGCATGTAGCCCAAATGCTAATTAAGCAACTCTGGGGAGGCACAAGATTCATGAGCAGTGCTGACTCCTGCCATTTCGATTCAGCGGAGAGCGGAAATGTCATGACATCCTCTAGTTATGTTTATGCAAAGTTTCCAAGCTGTAAAACGACCTCTTTCTTTTTTATGATTCATGTCAAGTGACATTTTTGAACTTCTTTTTCCCCCTCAACAGCCCTTACGTTCAGCTGGATTTTTAATGAATATCCATCATACGTGAAACAGGATTCACGAAGGTTCGTGTCACAGGAGACGGGGAACCTGTACATTGCCAAGGTGGAACCATCTGATGTGGGCAACTACACATGTGTCGTCACCAATACTGTCACAAAAACACATGTTCATGGCCCTCCCACTCCTCTTATACTGCGCACTGATGGTGAGTCACTAATAAATTGTGTCATGTAAGAACAAGCTCTTTTTAAATGTGTTATTCAAATGTTTTATTGTTCATGTTGTCCTATCTTGTTGAGTCAGAAACCATATATATATATATATATATATATATATATATATATAGTGTGTGTGTGTGTGTGTGTGTGTGTGTGTGTGTGTATATATATATATATATATATATATATATATATATATATATATATATATATATATATATATATATATATATATATATATACATACATCTTGTCCTATCTTGTTGACTCAGAAACCATATTTTCATATAAATCAGAATGTATATATATATTGAAGAGGCTTACCAGCACATGCTTTGTTGCCTTTTGTTAGCATTATCAAGTTTGTCCTCTACTTGTCCAATTGTGAGATGTCTGAACCAAGATTTACAACTGAGATTAGCTGTATTCACTAAGAATTATAAAAGAAAAAGAAAGAATAGCTTGAAAATATTAGAATAAACCCAGAAAAGTCTTGGCATTCTGGTGTAATGCCATAAACTCTCACTGAACAGAATCACAAACTGCACTGAAGAACTGTGAGTGAGGTATTCGTCCTCTCTTGACTCTTTGTTTATGTATGGGTTTGCTACAAAATATGAAATAATGATTAAAGTGTTTAAATATTATTTTAAAGCTAACATTACTGTAAAAGTATTTCTAATTTTAACCACAGATATTTGTTGGTGTAGTTAATTAGAAAACCGTGAAATATCATATAATTGAGTGATCTACTTCTACTCAAATGTTCAAATCGTAATTTGCATGTTAAAAATCACATTTCTTTCAGTTGAACATGGGAAGAGAAAAATCACTAGATCGCCACAGCTTGACCAGTGTGTCTGCATTGACAGGAGCATGCTGTGTTACACACTAGCGATAAGAATCTCTTTAAATGCCCTTTCTCACAGCCTAGCAGCTATCAGAGATAACATAAGCCTTATACAATCGCTACACATGACTCCTGTTCACAGAATGTCTAAATAAAGTGACCTTACAAGAATTCTAAAGTAATATGGATGACAAACAGCAAAAGCACAACCAAAAATATGATATGTTTTTATCAATATGTCACACAGCAGAATTTGCATAAGCAATAAAAACCACCAAACCCGCATTTCAATATGTACATGTGAAATGAGGTTTTATTCTATGAGCACTTCTTTCTTCAGGTGTTATGGGAGAATATGAACCAAAGATTGAAGTGCAATTTCCAGAGGTGGTCCAGGTTGCTCAAGGTGCAACTGTGAAACTTGAGTGCTTTGCTTTGGGCAAGTAAGTGTGCTGTAGTTTACTTTTAATAGAAAATAAAAGCAGGATATATACATCCTGTTGACATATGCATCACAAATAGAAAACATTCACATTATATGTGATGTAGTATAATTTTCTTCTTATAAAACAACAACACATTAAGCATAATACAAATGTAAATCAGAAATTTAATGAACACAATTAATAGTTTGTATTCGTTTTATCTCATCCTCAACCAAGTCCTGTCCCTTCCATAATATGGAGACGTGTTGACGGCATCCCATTCTCCCGTAAAGTGGACATGAGGAAGGCCAGTGGCATCCTGGAGATCCCGTATTTTGAGCAGGATGACACCGGCACCTATGAGTGTGTCGCTGAGAACTCCAAAGGGAGGAACTCAGTGCAGGGCAAGCTCTCTTTCTATGGTGGGTTCTCACAAATCACATGAATATATTGACCATGACAAGCCATAATCCTGACACATTCCTTCTGAGAAAAAAAAAGTATGATGTAGAGATGGTGTATGTGCTACTAGCTAGATTATATGGGGGTGTATTTTCAACAGCACATGAAAATGATTAAAGCATCCCAGCCATGAATCCACTAATATTTTTATCCAGATTAGAAAGGATGAAGAGACGACCTTGTACTTCATCTTATCTGTGTGTGTGTGTGTGTGTGTGTGTGTGTGACTCTACCAGATGGCACCGTGACTGACAGGTTAAGTGTACTTTACTTAGAGCATACAGTCACATGTGCCATTCAGGAACTCATTCAGTGTGTCACCATCTGGATAGAGCACGACACCTGTTATTATTCATTCTGATGAAGTGCTTTAGTAATGGATGTTGTGTAATAATATCAAAGTTAAACTGTATCTTTTAATTGCAGCACAAACTGTTTAAGTCCTCAGTACCATGTTAGTCATTTAAATTGTGTGTGTGTGTGTGTGTGTGTTGGGGGGGGACAATTAAAACATGTTAAGTGTCTCTTTAGATATACTCTATGGTAAGCATTAACAAATTAAGCCTGGATGATTTAGTTTGGTTGTAAATGAATACAGCATTTAGATGATTATCAGTAATTCATGCACTTGCATTAGTCGTTATGCACCTTTGGTTCCCGAGACCATTTTAATAATAATAATAATAATAATAATAATAATAATGAATCCGAATCATAAAAACAAGATTTTGATCAGAAATTACTAGACCTACATGTTTCTATCTAAGGATAAGTGGCCAGTAGGCATATGTAGAGAAGCATATTTAATCTAGACTTTCATATGAACGGCTCATGACCTTTTCCCTCCACCACCACACTGGCAAGGCCGAATTGCTCACATGAGACAGCTCCCTATTAAGTAAGTACCTGTAGGCAACAGAGCACTGGGATTTATCCTCTCCTTATGGGAGTGCTCGCTAGTGCTAGTATTCGCATTAGCTCACGTTTGCATTACTGCTGATGCCCAATGGCCCATATACAGGAATAGCCTTCAAAGAGCTGAATGTTTTATTATCCTTTTCATGTCACTGTTTATACCCTATGACATGGAATGCAAGGGGACAAGTTTCTTGACAAAAAAAAAAGGTAGAGTAAAATTAGAGAGGGCATAAAATGTGCATAATTAGAAACATAGCAGCCGTGACTGTATACTCTATATACAGTACTGTGTAAAAGTGTTAGGTACCCTATTTTTTTTTTTTTCTCAGAAGATATTTTATTATACAGAGTGTCTCAAAAGCCTCCATACATAGGGGAAATGAACACGTTTTAGCAAAATGTAACTTTCTCAACAAGATTGACATTTCTTTGTCGACTCGTGTTAACACATCTGGTGTTACTGTATGCATGTAATTGCATGTCCATTGCAACCTTGCAACAGCTTCCCAATACAGCCATTAGAATGATTTCAATATGTTCTTCTGTTGTCAAAGACATTGTTATAGGCTATATGAAAAAACACTGTACTATAAGCTAAGTATGAAATATTTTGGAAGACATTTTGCTAAAAAGTGTATTTCCCCTATGTATGGAGACTTTTGGGACACCCTGTAGATATTTAGGTTAAGACTTCTGCATTATTGAGTCAGTACAAAAAAAAAATATTTCCAACCATGACTTTTACAAAAAAAAAAAAAAAAAAAAAAAAATTAATGCTACAGAAAAATGTTTGTATGGCAATAAAGAACACAACATATTATATAACAGACCACTTTTGAGACAAAAAAAAAAAGCATAATGAAGGCTACTGGGTTTTGCATGCAAAAAAAAAAAAAAAAGCAGGTGTGACACTCAAAGTCTTCAGAAGAACTGTGGTAGATTCTTCATGATATGCAGTAAAATGTACTAGCCAATATCCTAATAACTGCACAAATTGTACCAGAGACTACTGATTTTTTTAAACAAAGTGGTGTCAAACCAAATACTGACTTTGTTTAGTTTATTTCTTCTTACTGCTATTTATAGTATTTTTTTGTGTGTAGAAATGTTTAATTTCATTAATTTTTATTTTTTAATTTCATTAAGGCATCAGCATTTCTTTGAATGTGCGAAGGCTATTGCACAGTACTGTGTGTGTGTGTGTGTGTGTGTGTGTGTGTGTGTGTACTACTGAAACCCACCAGCACCAGCCTTTATCTGGTTTGAGGTGGCTTAATAATTTATGGTAGTTCTCCTTGATTTTCCATCAATGCCCGCTGCTGTTTCATTTCCCACTCTTCTCTTCTGCCTTGGTCTATAAGTCAGCCACAGTCATCCAGGGCATAAGTCATTTCTGTGCATTAAATAATTTGCCATTACTTACAAGCCACTTTGAAGCATTCAAGCCTGTATGCAGACACTGTGGTATGCCAGAAGCTGTGCAAATCCTATTTCAGTAGGATTAGCCTGCAGATTGGTGCTCCTGTCTTTCTTCCTCTCTGTCCATTTCTGTCTCTTTTTCCCCTCTTTTCCCTTTCTTTTTTCTCAGTCAGGTGATAAAAATCTGTAATCTTATTTTGAAGTCCCGTGGAATTAGGCCTGTAAGACATTCGTCAGCAGAGCCAGGGAATGTGCCGATCGATAAGCCTATCTCATGTTTATCGCTTCCACCGGCAGTTGAGGGAGACACACTCACCCTCCCTTAGAGCTGCCCTCCTCTCTGCTTGCGTCGACTTGATTAGCAAGCCAGTGCAGGTGGTTTTTGCACCATTTTCCTACCTAGTTCAGAAGAAGGGAGTGACAACAGGCTTTTAATGTTATTCAAAGGACATCTTAAAAGAGAGCTATTTATTGGCAGTTTTAGCATATCTATGATATCCTCTGTGAACTCTGTTGAGTGATGGTACTAAAATATGCAGTGAAAAAGTGTATTGTTTACTGTTATTGTTTACAGCAAAAATTGTATTGTTTACTTATGCCTGATACAGAAATAGACTGATAATCATGGATTTCATTGCACTTTTTCCAGTTACTCTTACCTATAGTGTCTTTGCGTTTGGGCAGTGTGCTGTGTGGCTTACTCAGGTCCTTGATTTACACCATGGGGGCTAAAAGTCAATACTCTTTCAGCAGGTGAAAGATAGACTGTAGGGATAAGAAGAGGAGGGAAAAAACAGCATCATAAAGGTTATAGAAGTTTCACACAGAAGGCACGCTTGCTGGGCGAGTAGGTACATCGTGTTTAAAAAAAAAAAAAAGCAATTACAGTTTAGGAGCAAACAAATAGATATTAATTTTTCTCTGGGCTATTTTTTGGACCTCTTGTCAGTCTGCCCTTTGCTAAAAAAATATGATACTGTATGTCTTTGTTGGTTTTGTGTAGAATAATGTGGTAAAGTGTAAAAACTAATTTGTAGAGGTACTAACATAATGTGGTGTACAGGAGTTCACATTCAACCTTCACATTCAGAGTATGCTCTTGGGCATTTGCTCAATAATTAACCAGGTTTGAGTTACATACCTTTAAAAGATAGGAATCAATATGACTCATGTATAATTAAAGCATGATCTGCTTTAATGGGATTTTGTGAAGGACTTTATGGTATGGCCCATGAACAAGTGAATATTCAATTCAGTCATGTAGTGCACCAAGCACGATTTCTTTGCAATTGATGTACTCCAAAAATGTATGTAACAATATATGTATATTATGCATCATTTCCTACAATACAGAGTGGTTGACTTAGTCTTGCTGTTTTGAATGTTTTATGTCTGGAATCAATCTACCTTTTGTTCCCCTTGTTTTTATTTTCTTGTGCAGCTCCTCCACACATGATTGAAAAACCACAGGACATGCAAAAGGCCATTGATGACTCTCTGGTGTGGGAGTGTATGGCCATAGGCAAACCCAAACCCTCCTATAGGTGGATGAAGAATGGAGAAAATTTGGAACCTACAGAGGTTTGTTATATGTTTGAACACTTTCTTATTAATAATCTAATAAAGGCATATTTGTCAATTCACTTACTGCATTTGAATTTTATAGTTCATTCTAAAGACAAACCACAAAATACCAAAGGCAATAATTCTGGGTCATGCCAGGGGTTCTGTGTAACACCTGGATACCACCTTGTGCACATGCATCCTGAGATCCTCTAACAAGGTCACATAGTGCCATACGACCCAGTATTTGCCATACATCAGTGACTCCTTCTTTTATTTCTTTTCTTTTCCACACACTTCTTGTTTTTCTTCTTACCTGTGCACATCTGTCTACATGATTATGGTATGCATACTGTATATCCATGTAGCAGCTTGTAACCATGGTCAGAAGTAGCTGTTAGCCTCCACTCATTTAGTTGTACCTTGGATGCTAGTTGGTTTTCCCTCATGACCATTACTGCCCTGCATAAATATAGCATGCACTGTTGAATGCTGACCCTGATGATTTAACTGGATATCCAGGGCCAAGGTATGCAGTGAGACCAACATCAATGTTGGATGCTGGCTCAGAGATGAGTATAGTCAAAGTCTAAACAACTTGCTAGTGACAGCAACAGACATGACTTAAGTGTAATCAGTAATCCAGAGCATGGCACACTGAGGTTTGCAATTTTCGACAGCGCATTCCTTATAGCTTAGTTATCAGAAATTTTTTCTTGCGCCTTCTCAGACTCTAGTCTTAGCAGTGTCTGAATACAGACCTGGTTTTGCCCCTGATGGCTCTCATTGTCTATGGCAGGCTTTAAACTAATTGTGACAGAAGATGGCTGTGACTCAAGTGGGGTTGCTTGGCACAACGCAACCCACAACTTTTCTTCAACTATCACCAGAGAGTGCTATTAAGTCCTATTTATCAGAGTCATATTATACAAATATGTCCTGCAAGACTTTGGTTCCCACTACCGCTTTTACTAGTTTTTGGAACCCCCTGGTGGAACCCTACATGAGAAGATCTGCTTTTCAAGATGGACAGTGAGACAGGTTGCCTGTGTCTTTGAGTATTGCCTCCATCCTCCAAATTCTTGTAGGAGCCCAATCTGAGACCTCCCTTTTGTGTTCGAGTCCCTTAAAGACCCTTCATATACTGTAAGCCTGTGTGTTGATTTGGAAAATGTGTCTTCGAATACTCCTCTTGCTAGCAATCACGTCACCTACAAGAGGAGTTGCATGCTCTGATGATAAGCTCAGCTTACCTGTACTGGTTGCCAGATGATTCTGGAATGACCTTGTGTCTCAATCCAGGATTTCCCCTGGCTGTTAGGAGGGCTGAAATTAAATGCTAGCTACAGTGCATCTAGAAAGTATTCACAGCGCTTCACTTTTTCCACATTTTGTTATCTTACAGCCTTATTCCAAAATGGATTAAATTCATTATTTTCCTCAAAATTCTACAAACAATACCCCATAATGACAACGTGAAAGAAGTTTATTTGAAATCTTTGCAAATTTATTAAAAATAAAAAACAAAAAAAGCACATGTACATAAGTATTCACAGCCTTTGCCCTGACACTCAAAATTGAGCTCAGGTGCATCCTATTTCCACTGATCATCCTTGAGATGTTTCTACAACTTGATTGGAGTCCACCTGTGGTAAATTCAGTTGATTGGACATGAATTGGAAAGGCACACACCTGCCTATATAAGGTCCCACAGTTAACAATGCATGTCAGAGCACAACCAAGCCATGAAGTCCAAGGAATTGTCTGTAGACCGGAGTTGTATGATCCCTAACACTGGCAGCTAATAAAAAATACTTAGGAAATTCTTAATTAGGGACACAAAAATTCTACTCATCTTTCAGTGAATTACATGAGCATTCAAGCAGTTTATAATTTTTTTTCTTTATCTATTGAGGAAGGCGTTTGTTTATATGTGTCAGACCGAAACAAACTACAAAATGGTTCACTGATTCTAGACCACAATGATGGCACATACACTGTAATTTTCCATTAAATCTCTGAACACAGACAGGAGAATTTAATCGCTTTTTACCCACAGGCCAAGAGATGAAAGCTTATAAACCTTTACTGTTTGCCAAACTTGCTGTCTTTGCTTTGTACTTGTTTGTACAATTCAATTGCACACAATAAACAAGATTCACTTTTTTTTTTTTTTTAATCTATTCCATGTATCCATAACCTTTTGTAATATTTAGCTTTTATTTGTTGACTGTTTGTCAGGTGATGTATCTACAAAAGACTCAATAGGCAAGTTTCCATGCACTTTTTGCGCTGTTCTTTTATCAACAAAGTGAAAACGCGTTTAAAAAGAAATAAATAAAAGGTTTGCAAAATCTTCCACCTGTTTCTATCCAATTGGCCTTTATCCTTGAAAATACCAAATTGTTGCATAAGTTTTGGTGTATCACAAAAGAAATCTGCCAGTTCCATACATAATTTAGTGTATATCACGAATTGTGTACCTTTTACATCCCACATATCCTCAAATCTTTGTAAAATGGAGAGTATTGAGACAATTAATTGAAATTAGCCAGCTTACTGACATTTTATTTTCACAAATAATTACAATTGTATGAAATGTCAGAAGATGATGTCAGAATAGGAGAGTTGCTGTTATGGGCTGTTAGGGCCCCAAGTAACTGCCCTTATGTGACAAAGCCCGAATCTGGGAGAGAATATGCAGTAGGGCATTCTGGGCGGTAGTGGTTGAGAGACACTTCACAGAAAGTCTCTGTCTGCAACATTTTAGAATGTCATAGCTCACGTTTGAGATGCTGTGCCAATTAATTGGTCCTGATGTTGCGCCCATTGCAGGTTGCCACTGACCACCAGTTCTGATCCAAAAGCAGATTGCCATCACCCTGTTTAAGCTGGCAACCTGTGCCAACTACAGAGTAGTGGGGCAAACTTTCAGGGTTAGTAAAATGACTGTCCATCGATGTGTACATGTTGTGTGTACAGCAATTAAATAAAAATGAATACGGCATTATATCAGGCTGCTGAATGCAGGAGAGGCCAATGAAATTGCATACCATAATTCCTAGGCAGATCTTGTGCCCCAGGTTTATGGTGGATGGCACGCACATTCCTATTCTTCCCTCGATGGATGGCTACTGCGTTTATATAAATTGCAAAGGGTGACCATCTATTGCTCTCCAGGTACTCCACACATTTTTTTTTGTAAATGCCATTGTTCCCGACAAAAACATTTCCAAACTATTTGAAGTATTGACATACAATTTATGTGCTAAAGTTAAATGAAAAAAAGATTATGTCGATACGTGAAATTTTATCGGTAAACATTTAAATGGGCTAAAAAATCCTTGGATGGAAATGTATTTATAGTTCAAGAATATCCTCAGTCCCTCAGGATGCAGAGAATGAATACGGGTTACAATGGCTTGCATTGAACTTCTTTATTTAGCAGCAAACAGCAAGACAAAGGTTGGCTAAACCTTCCCCGGGTAAAGCTTTCCCACACAAGAAATTTAAAAAAAATTATTAATAATTAAATAAACACCACTACTAGTCTGTCCCCCGTTAAAACATTTCCCTCAGGTAACTTTTCAGAACTAAAAGTCACATTCCCACAGAAATTATTTATACATACACATATTACACATATTTAAATAAGGAGTGAAAAGAATTTAAAATACACTTAATTAACTCTTTATTAGGAACACCAGTACATTTATGTAATTATTATGAATGGCTGATCTCCTGAGATTTTTTTTCACTCTTTAGAGTTTACATAGAATGGTAAATATGTTACAACAACAGAAAACCACATTGGGTTCCACTTCTGCAGCATCAACATCAGAAAGGCATTTCTGCCGGCTGAACTGCCACTTATTGGATGATTTATTATTATTATTATTATTATTATTATTTTACCATTCTGGGTATATCTATAGCTGTTTTTTTCTGAAAATCCCAGAAGATTTACAATTTTTTAAATACTCACCCAGCCCGTCTGGGACCAACAACCATGCTATGGTGAATGTCAGAAGATGACAAATTTCCACCCTCTAATTTTGATATGAACATTAACTGAGGCTTTGTATCTGCACGATTCTATGCACTGTGCTACTGCCACATGATTGACTAGCTGGAAAAAGTATTGTGGGTATTACAGTGGATATAAAAAGTCTACACACCCCTGTAAAAATGGCAGGTTTTTGTGATTTGAAAGACAAATGACAACTAAGATAAATTTTGTCAGATATTTTTTCCACCTTTAAAGTAAAATTGCAAAACCTTTTTAGGGGGGAAAAAAATCCTTTTGTGTACACCACTCAATCTTTTTGGGTAAGAGTCTATCAGCATGGCACAAATTATTTTTCATCTTCCTTACTAGCAGATGCCTGAAAGTTTTGCAGTAAAATCGACTGGTATTTATAGCTACTCGTGATTCCCTCCACTTGCATGAAAGCAGATCTAAAGCATGGTGCTGCCACCACCATGCTTAACCAAGAGTATGGTCTTCTTTTGGTAATGTGCTTTTTGCACCAAACAAACATTTTGGAATTATGGAATTATTATATCTTTTGGAATTGATCTCATCAGACCATAACACATTTTGCCACAAGGTTTGGGGTGATTCAGAGGGGCTTGGAAGGTTTTTTTTTTTAGAGAAAGGGCTTTCGTCTAGCCACACTACTCCATAGCCCAGACATGTGAAGAATATGTGAGATTGTTGTCATGTGCAGAGAGTAATCAGTACTTGTCAGATATTCCTGTAGCTCCTGTAATATTGCCGTTGGTCTCTTGACAGCCTTCCTGGTAAATTTTTGAGAGATGTTCTGTTCTTGTTCTTGATGTCACTGTGGTGATCCTTTTTCTCTGTTTGTTGATGATGGCCTTCATGATGTTCCATGGTACATGTAATGTTTTGGAAATTCTTTTATACCCCTCTCCATATTGATACCTTTCAACAAGTGAAATACCATGCATGCTTTGTAAGCTCTTTGCGGACCATGGCTTCAGCAGTCAGATGAAACCAAGATGATGTCAAGAAAATCCTACAGAAACAGCTGGTCTTTATTTGGGTTTAATCAGAACAATTTCATTGATGATGGCTGTACTTTTGAACAGGAGATGAGTGTGATTGTTTCATTCTCAAGACAGCCACATCCCCAATTATAAGAGAGTGTGAACACTTATGCAACCAGGTTATTGTGACCTTTTTTTATTATTATTATTTCTCCCTATTTTTATTTATTTTTTTATTTTATTTTATTATTTTTTTTTTTTTACTGTTTTCTACTTAATTTTTTATACATTGTAATTATACATTGAGGGTGGAAAAGGTTCTGACATGATTTATCTGGGTTTCTTTTTTTTTTGCATCATAAAAACCTGCCATTTTAACAGGGGAGTGTAGACTTTTTATATCCACTGTATTACTGTGGCCGTTGAGTGTATATGCTGTAAGCATGAGGTAGGACTGAATTATTCTAATGAGTAACAACACTATGACTTTAGTGTGACTCTTCACAATGTAATGTAATGTGAGAGTCCATGGTATGGCATAGCAAGTATGGAAGCCATGGGGTTCAATTTGCAACCTACCAGTTGTTAGTCCATAACCTCAGAGCTACTACTGTAGAATATTTACTAGATTTTCAAACACAGTACAGATTTTTTTTAATTTAATATTCTACTGGCAGAATGCCAAGGGCATGATTTATATAGATGAAGGAATCAATACAGAGTATATAACAGTTTTCAAATGGCATTGTCTGCATCAGTAATCATTCTGATAACTAAAGGTCATAGATTCTGCAGAAGTAGGAAGCATTGAGTAATGCCATTCACAGACGTTCATTATACTTAATTAACACAGACTCTACCCCTTTTATTCTTTCTGCTATGTGTATCTGAATGGAACATTGCTAAGGTGACCTGTTAAAAACTTGTGCTTTTTGTCTCAGAGGGTTCTTATGAAATGAGTGTTCTCATAGAGACAGAATTATTAGACAGTGACACCAGGCATGTACATTGAAGTGACCTGCTGCTGCAGATGGTCTGCCTCAGGTCCTCCCCCACACAGAAACTGCTGATTTAAGAGGACTGTTACGCTTAATTAATAGAACGTGCCAAGCTCTACTAGACTGATGTACACCACCATATGTTTTTCGATGCTGGTGGACCCTTTTTTAATCTGATACCCCCACAAATTGTTATACCCCCAAAAATACTCTGCCACAACCAACCACTTACAGATTAGTTTATTAAGTGTTTGGTCATGTTTTTATTATTATAGTTATCATTATTATTATTATTATTATTATTATTATTATTATTATTATTTGTGCTAGTGGTTATTGTATGTACGTGTGTGTGTGTGTGTGTGTGTGTGTGTGTGTGTGTGTGTGTGTGTGTGTGTGTGTGTGGCCTTCCTGTTAGAAAGCACTATAAGAACAGGCTCACCCATTCCACATGCCCATCTTCTAATGCTCCTGACAACAGGCTGAGCTATCTCAAAAACATCCCTTCACAAATGGCCATTAAAGGCATTAGAGGCTGCAAATAACAGATGAGGTCAAGGGCAGAGAGAGACAGAGAGTGAGAGTGTCATTAATCTGGAACTAGATCTGACAATTTGTGTTTGCTATTGGGATGATTTTAGATTTTATAAAAATCAACTTCTAACAGTTGCTTGTACGCGCAATTACTCCGAGTGAAATCTAGATATATCTTCTGATCTTCATGTGAGGCCAATGTGGTCATTTTTTGTGTTTCATATATACAAAGTCAAATTTGTTTACATTTAATTATTTCAGAGACAGTAGTTATAACAACATACCTTATAATGTTATAACACCATACTGTACCTAGTGCCTCTCCTGTCACCATTCTTTCTCTTTCTTTCTCAGATTTATTGTGTTTTTTTTTTTTTTTCAATCTCTTTTCAACTCTATCCCCAACATTGACAGCAAATGGGCTCAAGTGAAAAATATAACAGACTCAGTGAAACCCAGTGCTTTTATGCAAATGACCAATCTTACTAAAAGTCTCTTAATGGCAATATTTCTTTATTACTTGACAGGAAAGGGTGCAGGTAGTTAATGGCGCTCTATCTATTAGTCGCTTGGTGTTGTCCGATGCCGGAATCTACCAATGCGTGGCTGGGAACAAATACGGGGAGGTGTACTCCAATGCAGAGCTCAGAGTAATTGGTGAGTATTTATTTAAAACATGAGTCTTATTGAAAGGTCGCCAACAAATATGTTGTATGTACTGTATTTATGTGTGACAATACTGCAAGTGTGTATTATCCATAGTTTAGAGTAAGGCTTTGTGTGCCACTGGTTGCAAGATGGTACTTATGCTCCTGCATTGTGGGATGAGAAAAATGTGTGTGTGTGTTATGTCTGTCAGACAACATAATTATGGTTATTGCTGATGCACAAATGTGACGATACCCTCTCATTTTCACCATTCCCCTCGTCCGTCTCTGCTCCCCCCAGCTCCTTCTGATTATTGATTTGTGATCATTCTACTTGGAGTTAATTTGGCAGTGGGGTTAAAGAGAAAGTAAAGGAGACAGGATGTAATTGACATCAGTTCCTCACCCAGACACAATAAATCAAGGGGCTTTTAAAAGGCAAGAGGAGTGGTGGAAATGATCATAATAAAAGCTCAGCCAAGCAAGGAAAAAAAGGGAGGAAAAACTTTAAGTACATGACATTTTCCCTTTGTTTTTCCTACCGGAGAAAATGAATGGGTGGTAATTAAGGTGTGTATATTTAGCTCAACCTCCACTCCACCATCTCATTTCAATGTGCACACACACATACAGAGCCACACACACACATTTTTAAAACCTTTTACCAGACTGATCAAAAGTCCCTCTGTCATGTTTTAGCCGTGGCTCCGGATTTTGGAGCAAATTTGCTGAAGAGCCACATTCTGGTGAAGGAAGGGGGTGATGTGCTGATTGATTGCAGGCCTAAGATGTCTCCCCGAGGCCTGATCACCTGGAAAAAAGGCAGTGAGGCACTAAGAGAGAATAGCAGGTATTTCACCGTAGATGCTTTTCAACCCTTTTCCACCAGTAAAGGACTAATGCTGATACCACTGATGGTTCCACCAATTTGATTTGCGTTTCAACCAGTAGGCAATTGCATGTAGGCACTTCCAACCCAACTAATAACAATCAAGGCTGATCGCGTCCTTTATTTCACTTACTAAATTTTATTTCTGGCTTGGGGACATCAAATCATTCACTTATATACAGAGGAAAGATTTGGTTTTGGTTGATTTTTTATTTTTAATTTTTTAATTGATTATTCTAACTCTATACTGCTCTGAGAGCAGCAGTATATCAGAGCTGGAGTGTAAAGCCAGTAGCATACTGAAGGCCTGGAACAACAGTAGAGGGGTCCAGTTCCACAATTTTATTTTTCTCATTTTGTTTTTGTTCATGGGACCAAATGTACTGATGCTGAATTGCACCATTTGTCTCCAGCTGCAGCCATGCAGGATACATTCTCAAGCAAGAAGTGCACACTTAGCACTCTAAACATCTCTGTGATATACTCAAGATTCAGGCCTTTAGTGGGTTTTTCAATACCTGATAGCAGTGTAATTCCAGCTTTTTGCTGTATCTGTCCTGGATATTTCATGGATTTTATTTCTTTTTTTAAACCTGCACTGCAAAAAATTATGTCTTAGCAAGTGAAAATATTTTTAATATAGTCAAATGTATCTCTAGTATTTCTGATTGTACTGCCATAAAATATACAATTATTCTTATTTCTAGACATTTCTACTAATTTCAAGCTTGAATTGGTCATGTTTTATTGGCATAAAATGTTAAGCATTTATTTCTAGAAAGAAGCAAAATGATTTGCCAATACAATAAGAAATACATAAAAATTCATAAAAAATTCTAGAAATAGGTTTAATGATGTTATATTTGGTTTGTTGTAATCTTATTGTCACTTGCTAAGATTTTTTTTTCAGTGTAATAGTTTTCTTTCTTTCATTCTCTCTCTCTCCCTCTCTCTCTCTCTCTCTCACTCACACTTCAAGCATCACAGGCTTTGCTAATTTTTCACAGCCGTGTGGGCGTTAATGCAGCCTCATAACCCTGACCATAACACGCTGACCTTATCAACACACTCTCCTCCCTGTGTGAATTACAGTGGCAGGTAGAGCATCTCAGATCAGCAGGGCTATGTTTTTGTGTGTGCGTGTGTGCATGTGTGTGTGTGTGTTAGAGAGAGAGAGAGAGAGAGAGAGAGAGAGAGAGAGGCAAGCCACATCACAGCTGTCCATCGTTTACATATCCAAAGTTGGGGTTGGTGCTTGTCAAACAAAGTGGCTGTGTGTTTGCATGGAGGTTTTGGTGCTGGTGTCCTTCACCTGTTCTGTCTGTGCACCCAAGAGGAACAGAGTGTTTCAAAGCACACGGCACACACGTGTAGTTTTTGACTTGCATACGCACATGTTGCAGACTAATTGAATACTCCTTGCATAAGCTCCAAATTGATAAGTAAAATACAGTAAAATACTGGGTGTGGCGCTGTTGCTTGTATACCTGGTAAAGCACAAGACATACAGTGGGGGAAAGAATTATTGAACATGTCAAAAAAAATTTTCAGTAAATATATTTCCAATGAGGTTATTCACATGAAATTTTCACCAGACATCAGTCTTAACTCAAGATATACGGAAATATAAAGAATTCACAACATTAAAGTCCACAAATAAAGTTACGTTAAATAAAGTGGAATGACACAGGAAAAAAGTATTGGACACGCTAAGAAAAAAAGGTAAGGCAAGGAACCATCTGAAATCCATAAGTAGATAGAAAGTAATCATACCTCTTATCTGTACAAATTATCAGCTGGGTTAGTAAATTGATGTTCTATAAAAAGGCTTTTTGTTACCAAGGTGTCACACAAGAAACATCTCATGATGGGTAAAAGCAACGAGTTCTCCCAATACCTTCGCAACCTTATTGTTTTTGATGGAATCGGATGCAGATGTATTTCAAAACTTCTGAATCTTCCAGTAAGCACCATTGGGACCATTATCCACAAGTGGAAGCAACATCATTCCGTCATCAACCGGCCATGCACAGGAGCTCCTCGCAAGATTTCTGACCAGGGAGTCAGAACAATAGTCAGAAGAGTAGCCCAAGAGCCAAGGACCACTCGGAAAGAGCTCCAGAAACACTTGGAGGCAGCAGGTACCATCATCATAGAGAAAACTATAGGCAGTGCACTCCACCGCCATGGCCTCTGTGCACGCTAACCCTGCAAGACTCCATTACTAAAGAAAAGGCATGTCGAAGCTCGTTCAAAGTTTGCTACAACTCAATTGGACAAGCCTATGAAATACTGGGAGAGTGTAGTCTGGTCAGACTACACACCATGTTTGGAGAAGAAATGGCACTGCACATCACCCTAAAAACACCATACCAACAGTGGAGTGTGGAGGTGGAAGTATCATGGTGTGCGGCTGTTTTTCATCACATGGTACTGGCAGACTTCATATAATTGAAGGAACAATGAATGGAGCCCTTTACCAGCAGATTCTTGAGAAGAATCTGCTGCCATCCAGGGTGATGAAGATGAGACGTGGGTGGACCTTCCAGCAGAACAACGATCCAAAGCATACAGAAAAGGAAACTCTCAATTGGTTTCAGAGGAAATAAAATCTAGATGTTCGAATGACCCAGTCAATCACCTGACTTGAATCCAATTGAACAAGATTTTAAAACAATATGTTTAGAAGAATGGGCCAAAATCACTGTGGTCCATTAATTTCTTCATAGAAGAAGCATCTTGAAGTTGTCATTATAAATAGAGGCTTCTCCACTAAGTATGAAATAAATTTCAGTTAGCGTGTTCAATAGTTTTTTCCTGTGTCATTCCAGTTTATTACACATAACTTCATTTATGGACTTTAATGTTTAGATTTATTTATATGTGTGGATTTCTTGAGTTAATACCAAATTCTGGTGAAAATTTCATGTGAACAACCGCACTGGAAATATATTTACTGAAAAAAAATGTTGACCTGTTCAATACTTGGTTCCCCCACTATAAGTTTGTTGGCATTTTAGTAATTTATTTATTTATTTGTGTATGTATTTATTTATTATTTATTCGGCTGCCTAGATGTGTAAGAATTATAGATAATGTTCTGTCTAAAGTAAACAGTGTAAAAATACATCAGATATACTGTACATATTTGTACTACACCAGAGTTACTTAAGACAGATTGGCTTTGAGAATGAATTTCACTGTTCAAATACTATTCTCATTTTCATAATATTTACATAATTGTGGGCAAGAAATATAGAGATTTGAATGTTTAAAGTAGCATATTCTACTTTTAGTCAAGTCTAATTTAAGTGATTTTGGCTAAATGATTATATTATTGCTATAGGAAGTTGTCTTTGAAATACTTGTTTTGTCTGTTATTCATTCTATGCTGTTAAGTAGAGGAAGGTTGTAAAAAGTTGTACATGCATCAGTTTATTTAATATTGACTAATCAGTTACTCTTTTTTGTTTGTGTGGTTGGTTGTTTTTTTTTTTGTTTGTTTGTTTTGTTTTTTTGTTAGTTTGTTTGTTTTGTTTTTAAGCAGTAAAAAATTATCCATGCAAAGCATCAGTGTTATTCCCTCTAAGAACTTCCCTTAAAGACATTGTGCAGATTGAATCACCTGACTGAATCAAGAATATGTCATTCAACAGTTTGATTTATTTGTTTGAACAGTTTGAACATGCTTGTTCCTCACTGAGGTAAATCAGATAATTCTGTGGATTAGACGAATAAATTTGCACAGTGCTTTCAAAGTTAATTTTTCTTGGTACTATGTCTGATATATTGAAAAGCTGTTTGTAGACAGTATTTAAAATTCTTTCTTGAATTAAACAGCCAGATATGTATTTGAATGGTGCACGATATTAGCCTCTAACCAAAGATGAAGAAATGAATGATTAAAAATTTGATTATGGCCTGGCCACAAGATTTACAGAAATTATGAGATTTCACCATCTATATTGTAAACTCTCTGATGTTTTTGAGAGTTTGATAAAAAAAAAAAAACTAAAAATAATCTGGGTTTTTCAGAGTCACAGTTCAGTTCAGACCACCTACCTGTATACCTAGTCTTTGGCTTGTAGGTAATTAAAACAAAAGAATGCTTGTATCCCAGGTTGTATTGTTGTGGATTAAGTCTTGACAGGATGCTGGATTGCATTGTCAATACCTGGAAACAAGCCAAGGAACTTTTTGCAGATGCAAGTATATTTCTGAAAAATGCTGACATTTTCTTTTGCATGCACATACCCCCCCACACACAGATCCAACCACTCCCCCCCCCCACACACAAGCAACTACCCCTACCTCCCCCCCCCCCCACACACACACACACTGCTACTATCATTGAAGTATTTTCATTGTCTTGTGTCTTACCGTAGATAAGTAATGCTATGTCTACACCTAACCCTAATGTCAGTAACCAAAAATAAATCCTTGTGGCTCCTTTAGGTTTTTTTTTTTCTTACACGTTTTACATGTTATTAAAGTAAATGCATAGTGGTTTTATATTATGTTTTATATTTTATTTTATGCTTTTGTACATTTTGTATAAAATGTATCCTATTTACCCTATGAACTTCCATTACACCAAGCCAAAAAATGCTGCCACTGCTATTGATGCTGAAGGCTAATAAGTAGTTGGCTATGTTTTTCAATGCATTTCAGTGTGGGTGAAGCATATACACCTGTCTCGAAGCCAAGACTAATCAAAGCAACGTGTATGTGAACTCCTTGTGTAAGATTAATTGCCTTAATTGCATTGAGCTCTACTCAGTGGAGCTGGATGAAGGGAAGTCAGTGTCAATGGCAGGGTAATCCATCTTCATAGCAGCAGCCCCTCCTTTTTTCCACTGCTGAAAAGAAAGGAGGGAGCCAGCAAGGAAGGAGAGCTAAGTGGTAGAGGTGTTTGCACCAATTTATTTTTCTTCCTGACAAGCTGACATGAGCTCAAAGAAGAGGTTGAGATAGCAGAGAGTGTCTAAAGACCAGGGCCATAGGATCATAGTAGGATTATAGTAGTGCATATTATTTATTTGTAAATACCCACTACACATTAAATTCATCTTCATTATTCCCAGTATAAGTAATATAAATAGCTGCTAAAGACACATTGACCATGTTCTAATACTTAAGGATCCAGCTGATTACTGCTGTATGTGCACAGATGACATAGAGAGGAAAGCATATTCACAAATACTGGTACATAAATTTGAACTCTTTCATTTCTGCATATTACGCTCAGGTAAAAATAACCCATACATAATCTCTGTAATATTGCTAAAAAAAATTCCAATATTTGTTAAAAAAAAAAAACAGGGCACCTTGTTGAGCAGTAGTTTGATCCTAAAGGTATGAATGATTGTGTGAATGTGTGTGTGCATAGTTCCCTATGATGGACTGGCATTCCAGCCAGTGTGATTATCCCTGTCATGCATCAAGTGTTCCTGGGAAAGGCTCCGGATGCGCCACAGTCCTGACCAGAATAAAGCATTTACTGGAGATGAATGGATGAATGAACTGTAGGAATTGTGCACATCTTGGAAAATTATATTTAGTGTGTTTTGTTGAAAATAGCTGGTTTCGATCAGAACTGAACAAAAAAGTTAAGCATGATATGCTGATAGCTGTGGAAATTAATTAACATTAAGCCTAATGAAAGAAATAAGCTGTCTGTAGTAACCCAACCATCCTTTTTGTTAATAAGTCAAGAACAGTATTAAGGAAACGTCGTTTTTGCAACTTTTTTTTCATGCTCTTTTTAATGCACAAATGCATAATGAGCAGTGCAGTGTAATGAGCTCATCAGAAGCTATGACTCCATGCACTCTAAAACTCAGGAGACTTAAGCGTTACAGTGGTCAGTTGCGCAATGTGATTTTAGTTTCTGCATCACATACATAGCTCCTTAGAACACCATGCATTACTACTGAATTAATATGACTTTCCAGGGCCTACGTATTTTGTACATTTACAATATATAGTCCTTGTACTTTTGAGTGATTTCTGTTTCAGCAATCAACATTCAGGAAACTGAAATAATGAGTAGTGTATGAAAAAGACTAAGTCAAGTAGTAACATGTTAGACTCTATATGAAGGACAGAAGGGTTTTATAGGAAGATTTTAACAAGACAGTCTTTTTTAAATAGGGGAGGAGGGTAGGGGTAGTGGCACTTATACATTTAATTATTTTAGGTACATTTGTATCCAGAGTGGCTGAAAAAAAAAATCTGAAAAAATGTTGAATTTGCAGCAGTACAAAGTATTTAAAGAATCCCTAAAGGTTTTATAGCTTGTAGATTTAGAAGTGAATGCTGCTTTGTGATTTAGTTAAGTCCAAAAGGAAAATTTAAACCCTAAGCAGGGGCATAAATAAGTGAATAAATAATTGAATAAACAATATACAACAAGAGTAATACAAGTGCATAGGAAAAAAAACAGCTAATTGAAATTGGCACATGCTGAGGTTCCTTGAAGGCAATGCTGTAGGATAGCATCAAATATTTAGAGAGAACGACAGTGGGAGAGTCAGTGAGAGATCCTTAATGACTGTACACTTCAGCTCATAAAATAAATGTTGTCATGACAATTTGCATTTAAAAGCACATCTGCCATACAGGCTTCATTCCAGGTGAATCAAGGCTCAAATAGCAGAGGCATCAGATGGACCTGTGGGTTAACAACACCACTGTCACTATGGATTCACATGACATGTTTGACAGCCAATTATCATATCTAATTACAGGCTGTTCCAAGCTATCTTCTTATATCATAACTGGGCCTTAATTCTTAATTTTATTGTCTCTGTAGCATGTAACATCAGCAATTATTTATTTCTTTTTTCATTTTTTTTTCTTTTTTTTTGGAGAGAAAGAAGTAGTGGTGTCACTTAAACTTGCAAAAAATACCAATCAAAAAGTTGAAAAAATTTAAATACATTTTCATTCTGTTTAGAAACAGTTTTAGGGGGAGGCTTCTTATTTTAGAAGAGTTCTCATCCTCGCCCTCAGCATCAGGCTTCACCCTGTAAATTCTTGTTCACTATTGCCTGCTTCTGGTTTAAGGGCTTATTAACTCTTACTCAGAGTGACTTGGAGATATTGTCATATCCCTCGTTTGCTTCTTATCTCGTGGTCATAAGGATGTTGGAAATTTCCAATCATTCTGGGTTTCCTAATTTACAGTATTTTCTCTGCAAGTAAAGACAGGTCAAAGACAAATGGATCTTTGTCTAGCAAGTCTAGCAATAGAAGAAAGTGCTGCTTTCATCATAATGACTGTCCTGTACCTAGGACATCCTAGGACTCCTATTCCACAAAGTATTCATACTGAATATTCCATACACCTTTAATAAATTTAGTAATGTTTGTTTGCATTTTCTCTATATGACTTATGTAAGGAATAAAACAGGTTGGGGGTGTGCTGTTGTGTAATGGCTGTTACTATCTCAAAGTTGATTATTAATAACACCATGTCCCAAAATGTTTTATTCTTCTTATGCCAGAGCAATTTGTTCTCTTTTGAGTCGGGTTCCTCTCAATATTTATTCCTTAAGTTATCAAGGGGACATTTTTCTTGCCAGTGTCACCTCTTACTTGCTCATTAGGGATCTAAGTTCTGGAATATCTGTTGTTAAAAATCCAAGAATAGCATACAGTATATGGATGTCATCCTTACGTACACAATATCATGCTTTTGTGCAATACATAAAACAAAAATGAGGTTTTGTACACAGGACTATGTAAAGAGCAAATAAATGGTATGAGAGTGATATAGAAAACAGTAACTTGAAAAATGCATACTAATTACATAGATCAGAAGTGACATCAGGATAACAACAGCCAGACATCATAATTGTGCAGAGCTGAGCAGATTGCTTATTGCGTGAGATTGCATAAGAGAATCCATCATAGCTGCACCCTGACCTGCCTAGACTGTGCTCCCTGTTCTCCCAACAATTTTTGGAAGCATCCAGACCACGGTACTTGCACTACCCTATCAGTCTGCCCAACACTGGACCTGTGTCCTGCATACAGTCATGTGAAAAAATAAGTAAACTTCATGGATCATTTTTATTTATGTATTTATTTATTTTACATATTTGAACATTTGATCCTCTTTGAAACAATGTGTATTATTAAAGTTGATACACTCTATCAAATTACACATAAAATTGATATTTTGTAGTAATTTTCACAATTTGAATTAACAAAAACAGATCAGTCACATGGAAAAATTAAGTATACCCCTACATTTATCACACCTTCAAATCCATAAAATTAGAATCAAGTGTTCAAGGTGTCAGTGATTAGAACCCGCTTAAAGGAACCTGTTTTATTTATACCCCTTCATATCTAGTGTCTGGTGTTCCCTTTGCTGTTGAAGTGTGTGGTGTCATCATGCCTAGATGTCAAGATCTAAAGATTCGGCAAAAATTCCTTCAGAAAAAGGCCCTCAGAAAAAGGTTGTGGATGCCTATAAGTCTGACAAGGAATGTAAAAAGATGTCAAAATTATTTGAAATACATCAGTCCACTGTAAAGAAAATAATTTCAAATGACTGTCAATTTGTCCAAGATTGGCCATCCCAGAAAATTCAGCCCAAGAAGAGACCATATGATGCAAAAAGAAGTCTCCAAGAACCCAAACATTTCATCACAGGATCTGCTAGTAAGTCTTGCAACTGTTGGTGTCAAAGTGCATGCTTCTACAATCAGAAAGAGATTGCACAAATTTGACCTGCATGGGAGGCATGCCAGGAAAAAGCCTTTGCAAGACTACAATTTGCCAACAAGCATATAGGTAAAGACCAGGCCTTTTGGAATAATGTGCTCTGGACAGACGAATCAAGGATAGAGTTGTTTGGCCGCAGTAAAAGCAGACACGTTTGGTGCAGACCAAAGACAGCTTTTCAGGAGAAGCACCTCTTACCAAGTCTGAAGCATGGTGGTGGAAATGTTATGGTTTGAGGTTGCTTCGCTGCCTCAGGAACTGGATAGCTTGATTCAACTATGAATTCTGCATCATATCAAAGAGTACTTAAAGATAATGTGAGGCCATCTGTTCAAAAGTTGAAGTTGAACAGAAAGTGGACCTTTCAACAGGCTCAGGTGGTAGAGTGGGTTGTCCACTAATCGTAGGGTTGGCAGTTCGATTCCCGGCCCACATGACTCTACATGCCGAAGCGTCCTTGGGCAAGACACTGAACCCCAAGTTGCTCTCAATGGCAAGTTAGTGCCTTGCATGGCAGCTCTGCTACCATTGGTGTGTGAGTGTGTGTGTGTGAATGGGTGAATGAGACACAGTGTAAAGTGCTTTGGATAAAAGCGCTATATAAGTGCACCATTTACCATTTATTTATCTAAGCACACTAGCAATTCCACCAAGGAATGGCTCAAAAAGAAGAAATGGAGGGTTATGGAATGGCCCAGTCAAAGCCCCAATTTCAATCCCATTGAAATGTTGTGGGGGGATTTGAAACAGGCAGTACATGCAAGAAAACCCTCAAACATCTTGCAACTGAAAGAATATTGCATGGAAGAGTTGTAAAAAAAAATTCCAGCAAGTCTGGTGGACAATTATGCCAAATGCCTACAAGAAGTTATTTCTGCTAAAGGGGACCATACTAGCTTCTGAGGCCAAGGGTGTACTTACTTTTTCCACAGAAGAATATCAAATCTATTGATATTTCGATTGAATAAATGATTGAAAAAGCTCATTTTACTTGTGGTTTTGTTCAAGTATATCACTTATTTAATAGGCACTGTTTCAAAGATGATCAAATGTTTGCTTGTCCAAATATGTGAAAAAAGCTAACAATTTCCATGGTGTACATAATTGTATATAATATGTAAGGAATAAAACATGACATAGCATGATGTTCTATATAGATAATCAACCACAGGGTGGTGTTTTGTAAGTATTTTTATTCCTCTTATCAAGTTATTAAAGAACAATGTCACACTATAGTTATTTTTAATGTTCTGGAATATTGGCAAAACAAGTTTGTTTCTGTTATTGTATATGTTAAAATTACTATTAGCCGTTATTTACTCACCAGGTTTTTTATTTGTTTTCTCTCTTATAAGACAAAATATGCAGTTTGTCATGTTCCAGATAACCTGCATAGCGCAAAATCAACCACTTGGAGGAGAACTTAAAGGGTTAGTTTTACCTCAGTGTCCTTCCATAAATGTTAAATAAATATTCTCCTTACAGAAAGCTGATCCATAATCATACAAATTTTTCTTTGATAAATAACACAACAAAAATCTGTTTATTGTTAGCCTTAAACTGCATGAGAATCCACCGTACATCATGTTCTAAATGTAATTTTTTTTCTCATCAAGTTATTTAAATTCCTTGCACAGTTTGTAATTGAGCATCTGCTTGTAACTGGCAACTGAATCTCTTGTGTACTCATGAGAGAACATCATGTCAGATTAGAAAATGAGGGACAACCCACCCCTCAAATGCACACACATACACACACATTCATTGCCATCCAAACATTCTCTCACCTTGAGAGGATTAGTTTACACACACAGATGTTTATGTGGCCTGCTTGGGTTTTTTTTCCCCTGTCGTCCTCTTTCACTAGGGAAATTTGGAATGCTTAGTCTTTGGAATGTCATTTGAAAGAGAGCACTTTCTGTTCAGCGAAGGGCTGGAGCATGCCCTAATGCTACCAGTTTCCTTCTAACATACCTTTTGTTTCTAAAACAGACCACCACATTGCACTTAAAAAAATAAACAAACAAACCTAAAAGGCTCTTTGACCAGCAGGGTCTAATTTGATATGGCATGTTGCAAGGTAGATATGGATTTTTCTCTGGAATCAATTGATCAATCACAATGGTGGACAGCCCATCGACCACCACTCATGTTATGTTTACTGACTTATACAATTGATAACCGGCGTTAATTAAGGGCAGGGAAGAGCAACATATTTGTTAGGTCAGTTTTTAGGACATTCAATAGGGAAAATTGACTTCTGAAAATGAAACTCTTTGTATTAACCAGGGGGCATGGTAGCTTAGTGGCTTAGTTGTTAGCACATTTGCCTCACACCTTCAGGGTTGGGGGTTCTCCCCATGCTTCAGGGGTTTCCTCCAGGTATTCTGGTTTCCTCCCATGTGTTCTAGGCTGATTAGCATTTCTAAATTGTCTGTTGTATATGTGTGTGTGTGTGTGTGTGTGTGTGTGTGTGAAATTGTGCCCTGCAATGGGTTGGCACCCTATCCAGGGTGTCCTGTGCCCCAGATAGGCTCCAGGCTCCCTGCTTGAAGGATAAGCAGTACAGAAAATGGATGGATGGATATATTAAGCAGGAGCTTTGTAGGTCTTAAAGAAACTGGTTAAAAGTTAATCCAATGTACAAGAGAGGTAAAAATGTTTCACCAGATAAGGCAAATGTTCACCTTAGTAACCAAGAAAAAGGAATGGTATTAGATTTATTTTACAGGAGCCTAGGGTTGATATAATTTTTCAAAGTAAGAGCCATCCAGTGCAGCACTGGTAATCCATCTTTGTCCCTGTGCACATTTCAGGCAGCACATATGTGTTGTTTCTAATTCCTAGAAGAATTCACTGCACAAAGGAAGTGAGAGAGAAGAAAGAGATCATTATCAGTGGGAGATATAAGACTCTTCTCTTTCTTTCTTTCTCTCTCTCTCTCTCTCTCTCTCTTTTAATTACAAGCACTCTTCCCCTGCATTCTGCAACTGGGAGAAGACGCAAGCGAAATGAGAAGACTTAATTGAAATTGTCACCTATAATGAACTACATGCACTGTTCAATTCAACTACTACCACTGTCTATATTAAGACATCATCTGTATTATTATCTTTTTTTAGCAACAGGGGTGTTTTTTTTCAATATGAAGAAAATATAAACAAGACAAGGCATAATGAATTACCTTAGCATTTCAGACCTCTATTAAAGGCATGCATTTCATGCACAGATATCTATAACCGATTTGATGAAACACATCACATTATTCTCTTCTGAAGACCTTTTGGATTTTACATTGAGTCAAGAATTGAATGGTGAAGTGGTCTGAGTCAAGAGTTCACATGCTAAATCTGTGCACTGAATTATTGAACAGCACAGAATGTGTTAAGAAAATTAGCTCTGGGAAAGTGTCAGGTCATATGTACTTCCTTCCAAGGGGTAGGGGGAAAATGTGAAATAAAAATTTGGTGCTATTGAATTTATGTAGCAAATTTGTCTACTTGACACAGCTAACCTTCTCCTTTCACAATAAGTGTTTGGTGAAGGTCCATTTTTTAAAAGTAGTAATACTGGATGTTTATTTTGAACTCCCATGTCTGGCTCATTGCCCTCAGCTTTTTATTACTGCTCTGCTTAGTATGATTTTTGTATAACCATGGAAACCCATAATATCAAAGAAAACTTTGAGATATGGGTCGATACAGAGTGCATGAATGTCATAAATGTCATTTTAATTTTGTCCTGGAATGCTCTGTCCAAACACACACACACACACACACACATACACACACTCTCTCTCTCTCTCTCTCTCTTAGCTTATTCCTCTTATTCCTCCTCGTTAACAGTGTGTTATTTTATGGCTATAGAGTCCAACGTGTGATCTACAAATTTTATTGCATGATGGACATGTGAAGTCTGGGTTAGTGGAGGCAGGCATGGCTGTATGTCTCCTTAGTTTTTTGCTGTTGTTCATGTTTCTCTCTGATTCCATCTGCTCTATTCCTATGTGGCAGCGCTGCCACTCGAGGGAACGGTTAACAGGCGCTTCTTCCAGTCATGAGGGGTCGATTTGACATTTTCTCAGTGATGGTCTTTGTACTCTTCTTCTGACCCCCTGCGGACCGGTGGCCATAATGAAGTTGTTTATACAAGACTTGCCATTGCAGGTGATCTGGAGGCAACCTAATAACATGCCCAAGCCAGCAAAGTTGGTGTTCAGTTATCGTGGCCTCCATGCTTTTGCAGTTTGTCCTTGCAAGCACTTCGGAATGTGGTACACGATCACACCACGAGATCCCCAAGATTCAGTGTAGACATCTTATATGGAAGCATTCCAGCATCCTTAGGTGGTGACTGTATGTAACCCATGCTTCACAGCTGTATAGGAGAGTGGTGATACAGACGGCTTTATAGATACTTTGGTGTGCAGATGGAGCTGCTTATTTTGAAAGACCTTTCGTGTGAATTTGCCAAAAGCTGCAGAGGCTTGTTTTATATGGTTGTGGATTTCATGGTCGATGTTGCAGCCCTCAGATAGGATGCTGCCCAGGTATAACAAGCCCAAGCCAGCCATAATGGATGGAACATAATGGATGGAACTATTGTGAGTGGCTGATGTTCTATGGTGAAGAGAGGCAAAGTGGGTGGGGGACTGAACCTCCATTGGCATATCACCTCAGTCTTGGTAGCATTGACTGACAAGCCCAGTCTGCTGTAGGCCTTCACGGCCATGGCAAAGAACGTTTTTATGGTTTGTGCCACAAGCACAAAATCATCAGCATACTGCAACTCAAGGACCTGCACTGCTGAGGCCTTGGTATTTTCCTGGAGCCATTGGATATTAAAAAGGTTTCCATCTAGTCTGAAGTCACAGTGATTCCACTACTGCTTTCCAGTTTGTCATGAAGAAGCTTCATGATACATAGGAGAAAGATGATGAACAGTACTGGTGCCAACATACACCCTTTCTTACTCCAGTGCATACATTCAAAGCCACTGATTCCTGTCCCCCTATGGTCACACGGGCCACCATCCTGTCATGGAACTGTGACAGGATGTTCACAAATTTTCCTGGGCAGCCAAATTTGATCAGGATGTCCCAGAGTATCTTTCAATTCACAGTGTGGAAAGCTTTGGAGAGATCAACAAATGCCATGAAAAGGTCTTGATGTTGTTCACGACACTTTTGTTGTAGCTGTCTTACTGTGAAAATCATGTACACAATGCTCTGGTTCTTCCTGTAACCACACTGTGACTCTGGCAACAGATATTCAGCTAGGTTCTCACCAGCCTGCATAGCATGACTTTTGTCAGGACCTTGCCTGCAACAGCTAGCGGTGATATGCCACAACTGTTGCCACAGATAGATTTGTCATCCTTGTTTTTGTAAAGAGTGACAATGTTGGCATCCCTCCATTGTTGAGGGATATTCTCCTGGTCCCAGACCTGCAGGGTGTATTGGTGGATTATACTGGTACACAAGTAGCCACCAAGTTTGAGGAGCTCTGCTGGGATACCATTCCTGATACCATATCCTATCATTGCTAATTGCCAGTCCCACACCAGGGTGATAGCCTCTCCAGAAGACGGTGTACCTACTTCCCTCTTCTTTCAGAAAACCTTCACCCAGGAGCCTTGTCTTGCCAAGAGCAGAGATGGAGACCTATGCAAAGAGGTTTTTAGAGTGCCACAGGTGTTGTGCAGTCCCCAGAAGCACTGTCTTCACCGTGGTGAGCTCAATCCTGGTGGCAAGGGGGAAACCCAGGATAACCAGTCCCCAATCATGGCTTCAGAAGGCTGCTGGAGCTCCAGTCTGTCGAAGGACTGCCTAATGTGGGTCGCCACCATGTTGCTTTTCTCTTGAGGTGTGCTCCCCTAGCCTTTGTCTTAATAGATTTACCCACAAGGTAATAGGGCAGACACTGGTCATAGACAATCTCTGGGGACCACTGCAGCTCAGAGATCCCCCACCAAAGTTACCCAGTTACCGTGTGTGGCCACGGGGAGCCCTGGCAGGAGTCTTAGTAAAGGAGAGGCTATGTACTGGCAGGGGGAGACTTACACACAAGGCTGCTTTCTTGTTCACCACAAGGGCTAGCCAGCGGCAGCAGGTTATAAGCAAGAGTTTAGCAAGCAGGCGGGAAGCAACCATGCAACTTCCCTCTAACTACTGCACTACCACTCTAGCCACATCACAACACCCTGTGGGCTAGGTCCACACACACACACACACACACACACACACACACACACACAGTTGTGTGTGTGTGTGTGTGTGTGTGTGTGTGTGTGTGGTGTGTGTGTGTGTGTGTGTGTGTGTGTGTGTGTGTGTGTGTGGACCTAGCCCACAGGGTGATGTGATGTGGCTAAAAAAAAATTTTTTTTACCGGTCAAATACCGGAATTTGCTAATCGAAACATGATGCTAAACAGATACAAATAGGAGGTGCACTATTTGCTTGCTAGAAAGGTTCACAGGGGATCTGCGAACCTTTCTAGCAAGCAAATAGTGCACCTCCTATTTGTATCTGTTTAGCATCATGTTTCGATTAGCAAATTCCGGTATTTGACCGGTAAAAAATCTGCACAACCTGCAAATTCACATCCTGCCAGATACATTTTTAATTTTAAAGTTCTTTTCTACACCTCCTTTTATTCAATAATGCGCGTCTCTTTAAAATAAATAATATAATAATTATTATTATTGTTATTATTTTTATATTTGAAAAGTGGATTTATGCTTTGCAAATATAATAAATGAATATAGACACTTTGCTAAGGAAAGTAAGTTGCTGTTTAAATGTAGCTGTTGTAGCACAATACTACTGGTGGTTGTATCAATACCTACTGCTAGCATCTAATTCATATGACCACGGCTGTGGAATTGCTGTTCCCTTTCAAAGGTAAACACTACTGTAACAGTGTAAATTTGCTGTCCCCTCAAAATAACTCAACACACAGACATTAATGTCTAAACCGCTGGCAACAAAAGTGAGTACACCCCTAAGTGAAAACGTCCAAATTGGGCCCAAAGTGTCAATATTTTGTGTGGCCACCATTATTTTCCAGAACTGCTTTAACCATCTTGGGCATGGAGTTAACCATAGCTTCACAGGTTGCCACTGGAGTCCTCTTCCACTCCTCCATGACGACATCACGGAGCTGGTGGATGTTAGAGACCATGTGCTCCTCCACCTTCCGTTTGAGGATGCCCCACAGATGCTCAATAGGGTTTAGGTCTGGAGACATGCTCGGCCAGTCCATCATCTTCACCCTCAGCTTCTTTAGCAAGGCAATGGGCATCTTGGAGGTGTGTTTGGGGTCGTTAACATGCTGGAATACTGCATACTGAATATTCCAATGAATGTGGAATAGTTAACGTCACTACAAGACCATCTGGCACCATGGAAACTACTGCCAAATGTGTCTCCATGGGTTCTGCCTACCGTAGAAAAGGGTTACCGGGTCCAGTTTAGAGCTCGACCCGGTTCAGAGGTGTGTTCACCACAGTAGTCAGCACAGACCAGAGCATGACCATAGTGCAGGAAGATCCCTCTTGGACAAAGGGGCCATAGAACATGTACCCTGTTCCCTGAGGGAGGGAGGTTTTTACAGCTGCTATTTCCTGGTCTGCAAAAAAGATGGGAGTATGCAGCCAATTTTAGATCTGCATCATCTGTACTCTTCGGACATACAGGTTCAAGATGCTGATGCCCAAACTTATCATTCCACAGATTCAGGTTGAGGACTGGTTTGTGATGATAGATCTAAAACGTACATATTTCCACATAGAAATATCACTAGCGTTATCCCCTCGCACCTTCACAAAGTGCATGGATGTCACTCTGGCTCCATTGTGACTCCAGGGCATCCGTGTACTAAACTACCTGGACAACTGGTTAATTCTAGCACGATCCAGGGAACTGGTGGTCCAACATCGAGATGTTGTTCTCGCCCACATGAAGAGCTTGTAGCTCAGGTTGAACCTCAAAAAAGTATGCTTTCCCCAGTGCAGAGTACAACTTTTCTGGGGGTTAAAAGGATTCAACTATGAAGAGGGTGTTTCTATTCCCAACATGCATAGGGTCAATCCTATGAACACTGTGCAAGATAAAGCTGGATCTTGGGAGACTATTGGAGCTTATGGGCCTATTGCACAGGAGACTCTGAGAGTAATCAGTGTCACGCGGCGATGCTTACGTGCTCTGAGAATTTGAGTGTCCCCGGTTTCTAGCCTTGGGTCACACTCTAGGGGTGTCTCCTTAGCGCAAGACGGTAATGACAGACACCTCCCTCATGGGCTGGAGCGCGGTCTTAGACAGCTGTCCAGCTCACAGTCTCTGGAGCGGCCCTCATCTGGAGTGGCATATAAATTGCCTAGAAATGTGGGACATATTTCTAGCACTGAAATTCCTTCTTCCTCAACTGAGAGGTCACCATGTGTTTACAGACAACACACTGGTGGTCTCATATATTGACCACCAGGGAGGATTATGTCCGTGCTCCCTATTCAGGCAGGCGCAACTAATTCTTCTCTGGGCAGAAGGAAATTTGTCAGTGAGTGCAATGCACATTCTGGGAATATGGGCACGGACATCCTTCTGAGCTAGGGGCTGAGGCCCAGGAATTGGTGGCTCCATCCACAAGTGGTGGAGTCTATATGGTGAGGTTTGGCCAAGCGGGACTGCATGTGTTCGCCTCCTAGGAGACAACACATGGACCGGTGTGGTTTGCCCTCACTCCTCCCGCACAATTAGGGCTGGACGCCATGGTGCACATGTGGCCGAGGTCACATCTGTATGCTTTTCCCCCAATTGCTCTGCTCCTACAAGTTCAAGCGAGAGTTCACCAAGACAGTCTATGTCTGCTGCTAGTAGCACCTTATTGGCCAGCTCGAATATGGTTCTCAGAGATAATATCCCTGCTAGATGGCACTCCTTGGGAGATTCTCATCCGCAGGGATCCACTGTAGACCCGGTGAACTGCGCAATAGCTACAGTCCTGTAGTTCTTACAAGAACGTTTCTCAGCGGGGTGGACGCCTTTTACAATCAGGGTGTATGGCCATTTCGGCCAGCCACACCACTGTTGATGGAGCCTCTGTGGGGCAACATCTTCTGACTTCAAGGTTTATGAGTGGTGTCAGGCGGCTGAGGCCCATCTGCAGGCCTTGCATACCTTCCTGGGACCTGGGACCTCTGTGGTCCTGGAAGGTCTGTCAGGTGCCCCATTTGAACCCTTAGTGTGGATCTACTGTCTGAAGCCGGAGGGCTGATTTATCAACCTTGGCTGGAACTATGGAAACTGTGGGTTTGGCCCCTGAGGGGCACCAGCTCATAGATTCTAGTCTCACAACTGAGGTTGTAGAGACCATGTTGAACCCTAGTGCACCATCCACGAGGAAACTGTATGTGCTCAAGTGGCAGCTTTTTGTCTTGTGGTGTGAGGAACGCCAGCTAGACCCAGTGAACTGTGCAATAGCTACAGTCCTGGAGTTCTTACAAGAACGTTTCTCAGCGGAGTGGGTTCCTTCTACAATCAGGGTTTACGTGGCTGCCATTTCAGCCAGCCATGCCCCTGTTGATGGAGCCTCTGTGGGGCAACATCCTCTAATGTCAATCTGCAGGCTGCGCATACCTTCCTGGGACCTTCTGTGGTCCTGGAAGGTCTGTCAGGTGCCCGATTTGAGCCCTTAGAGTCAGCCTCTGAGAAGCTTCTGACTCTAAAGGTAGCTCTTCTACTGGCCTGACATCTCTCAAGCGAGTAGGAGATCTACAAGCTCTCTCAGTTGCCCCTTCCTGCCTTGACTTTATCCCTGGATTAGCCAAGGCCTTCCTGTATTCAATTCAATTCAATTCAATTTTATTTGTATAGCTCTTTTTACAATAGACATTGTCTCAAAGCAGCTTTACAGAAATCTTTAAACACAGTATACAGATATTAAAAGTGCGAATTTATCCCAGTTGAGAAAGCTGGTGGCAACGGTGGCAAGGAAAAACTCCCTAAGATGTTAAGAGGAAGAAACCTTGAGAGGAACCAGACTCAGAAGGGAACCCATCCTCGTCTGGGTAACAACAGATAGTGTGAAAAAGTTCATTATGGTTTTATATGAAATCTGTTTGGCCTTAGAAGCAGCCGTAATCCCAGCAATCTGGAATTGGAGTAGATGAGAGCTCCCTCCAGAGGTAGGACATCCGAAATGGATCAGGCAGGTCCGGAGAGCAGAAAGGATCAGGATCTCTAGTATCTCCATAAAATCGTGTGTGGCTCAACCGAAGGAGAGAGGGAGAGAAAAGATTATTAGGCCTGTGCTTAGCGTAACAGAAAGTCTAATCAGGGTAGGGTTGAGTAAACAAATGCGTTTTAAGCCTAGACTTAAACACTGAGACTGTGTCTGAGTCCCGAACACTAATTGGAAGACTGTTCCATAACTGGTTGGCTCTATAAGAGAAAGCTCTTACCCTTGCTGTAGCCTTCGCTATTCGAGGTACCGTCAAATAGCCTGCATCTTTTGATCTAAGTAGGCGTGGTGGATCATAGAAAACCAAAATGTCGCTTAGATACTGTGGTGCGAGAGCATTTAGTGCTTTATAGGTTAATAATAGTATTTTATAATCAGTGCGGGATTTCACTGGGAGCCAATGCAGTGTTGATAAGATCAGGGTGATGTGGTCATATCTTCTGGTTCTAGTTAGGACTCTAGCAGCTGCATTCTGGACTAAGTGGAGTTTGTTTATGCACCTACTGGAACATCCAGACAGTAAGGCATTACAGTAATCTAGTCTAGAGGTGACAAAAGCATGAACTAATATTTCTGCATCATGTAGTGACAATATATTTCTTATCTTAGAAATATTTCTGAGATGAAAGAACGCTATCCTAGTAATATTATCTACATGAGCATCAAATGATAGACAGGGGTCAATAATCACAGCAAGGTCTTTTACTGCTGTACATGATGAAACAGAAAGTCCATCCAGAATTACTATGTGATCAGAAAGCTTATTTCTAGCGACACATGGTCCTAATACAAGTACTTCTAAAGGAAGTTTGTTAGCATCCAATGTCTAATGTCCTTTACACATTCCTCAACTTTATTAAGCAGCTGTCTGTCCTCTGGATTCACTGAAATATCCAACTGTGTATCATCAGCATAACAGTGGAAGCTAATTCTATGTTTACGAATAATTTGACCTAGAGGTAGTATATATAAAGTAAAAAGCAGTGGGCCTAAAACAGAACCTTGTGGAACACCAAATTTAACCTCAGTATGCGTGGAGAAGTCTCCATTTACATCTACGAACTGATAACGATTGGTCAAATAAGACCTGAGCCAGGAGAGGACTGTTCCCTTAATGCCAACAACATTTTCTAATCTATCAAGGAGAACAGTATGATCTATAGTATTAAAAGCTGCCCTAAGGTCAAGTAACACAAGCAGCGAGACACAACCCTGATGAGAGGCCAGTAGTAGATTGTTTACTACTTTAACTAACGCTGTCTCTGTGCTATGATGAGGTCTAAATCCTGACTGATACATTTCATGAATGTTATTCCTCTGCAAGTATGAGCATAACTGCTGTGCTACAACCTTTTCTAAGATCTTGGAGATGAAGGGGAGATTTGATATAGGTCTATAGCTGGACAGTTGAGAGGGGTCAAGGTCCGTTTTTTTAATCAGGGGTTTAATAACTGCTAATTTAAGTGATTTAGGTACATAGCCAGTGCTAAGGGAAGAATTGATTATATTTAAAAGCGGTTCAATTACTCCAGGACAAATCTGTTTAAAGAAACATGTAGGTACAGGATCTAGTATGCAAGTTGATAAATTCGCTGAAGAGATTAATGTAGCAAGTTCGGTCTGTCTAAGGGGAGTAAAACATTCTAAACATTGATCTGATATTGCTATATTATCATCTATAGGGTTAGTTATAATACTGTCTGGTTTTAATTTAATAGCCTGAATTTCACATCTAATATTTTCAATCTTACCAATGAAAAATTTCATGAAATCGCTGCTATGTAATGATTGAGTGCTTCTTTCTGTAGTGTTGTAGTGTTTATTGCTAGTTAATTTTGCTACTGTGTTTAATGATTTCAATTACAATAAGAGATTTAGACGCAAGAGATCTAATGTTTAATAGTCCAAGCTTCAGATTAAAGGTGCTGGATGTGCATTCAGTATGATCTAATTTTATATTAATTAGATTACTAAAACAAACTTTCCAAAATTGTCTATGTATTTGTATAGCTCGGGGAACAGACACAGTCTCTATAGTGTGTACTACAAGTGTTGAACTATTAATTTAACATTGCTTATGATGAACGTTGTTATTGTAGGAAGATGTACTTACGGTAGGCAGTCACTTGATGTGTAGTGCCTTGGAGATGTTGTCTGACAGCAGTTACGCTCCGAGGCTGCTGGGGTGCACGCCATCAGGACGAAACAACCTAGGACGCTCCCAGAACAGATTCCAGTTATTAACAAACAGCAGATTCTGTTCATTACACCAAGAAACTAACCAGTCATTCAAGGCAAGAAGTCTACTGAACTTTTCAGCTCCACGTCTGTATGTGGGAAGAGGTCGAGAGATGATGATCTCCGTGGTGGGTGATCTGCCTTGTACCGTCTTGATCAGGCTGGCGAAGTCCCTCTTCAGAACCTCCGTCTGCCGCAGCCTGATGTCATTTGCCCCCGCGTGCAGCACGACCGCTCCAATGTGCTTGTCCTTCTTCAGGATCCTGGGTACCTGCACAGCGACATCAAGGACACGAGCACCAGAAAAACAATGTGTGTGCACCTTACCCTTTGTTGAAGCGAGGTTTCGCACAATGGAGTCCCCGATGATCACAGCGTTTGGTCTGGTCTGACGGAGAGGGGCGAAGCGGTTCCTGGTTGGGATCTCGAACAGCGGAGGTGGAGAGGTCCTTGCCTGGGGTATGGCTCTCGCCTTTCGCTGCTGGTGCACCCAAGGTCCGTGGTGAGTCGGTGCCAGTGTGATGGAGATCTCAGCTGGAAAAGTCTTGGGTGCACGGTCCCTGCACAGAGAAACACACGCCGTAGAGGGGCTAGGAGTTGTAATACCACGCTGCATGCTTACCTTGGATGTGTAGGCGAAAGCACAAGATGTTTCCAGCATGGTTCTTTGCTCCAGCAGCTGGGCCTGCTTGTCGAGTAGGTCGGGGATCTGTTTCTCCACATCCTCCAGTTCCAGCAGCACCATGTGCAGCTCGAGTGAGTCCTCATCTGCACTCAAAAGCGGAGAAACAACTGACATTTTTGCTTTAAAAAACAGCGGTAAATGAGATAAATGTGAAATGTAAACAAGGCTAGCGGTAAGGTTATACTAGCGGTTTACAAGCTAGTCATGGATGTTTGTAAGAACCAATAAAACTTAGTGACAGCGCAACGTTACAATTGTTTTATCTAAAAGTATCCTGTGTATCTTGTATCCTAGGCTGGATCATATTAATAAAGTGCCTACATCTGCAGCCCAGCCTGTGATGTTGCAGGCTTTCTGCCCTCCTCTGTTCCTCACACTGGAACAAAAGAGAATGCACCTGCTGTGTCCAGTAAGGGCTCTCTGTACTTGTGTCGGCCGCACCGGCCAGTGGCGTAAGTCAGAGCAGCTGCTGGTCTGCTTGGCGGCGACAGTAGAGGTGATGCTGTGTCAAAGCAGCGCATCTCTAATTGGATAGTGGAAGCAATCTCTATCGTTTATTAGGTGCACAGTCTCGCTACACCTCTGGGCATAAGGGCTCATTCCACTCGGGGGGTCGCCTCCTCGAAGGCTTTGTCCAAGGGGGTATCCTTACAGGATGTGTGTGCTGCTGCACGGTGGTCTACGCAACACACATTCATATTCATGAATGGGAATATTCATTCCGCCGGGATATTCATTCCGCCCCGGGCTCGAGTGTCTTGCAGTGACCCTCGGGCTTGGGTCTTTTTGAACAGGCCGTACCCTCGGTATGACAGAGTGGGTATTCTCGTTCCCATAGTGTTATGCTAAATGCAACATGCAGTTCCCTTTGAAAGGGAACGTCTGGGTTACACATATAACCCTGTTCCCTGAGAAGAGAACGAGACATTGTGTAGCTTTTTCATACCTGGGTAGGCCTGTGAATTTTGTCTTCGCTTCAGATAATAGAGGCTGATGGCGCGGTTCACAGGTGCCATATATATATATATATCACGCGGCGCGCTTAATTGCCACATCATGGCAGGCCTATAAATTAGGCATCTTCAGATGCCGTTTGCGCGTGAGGTGCGCTCCCATAGTGTTATGATAATTTTCTCAAACAAGTCAGATACTATTTTATTATTTTAGATGAACTCAAGTCAGCTGATACCGAGTACTAATAGCAAATGCTTACTATACAATTGTGCAGTTAAACAGACAATGGCAAAATGGTCGACTCTTAAAAGTTTCTACTTGAAAGCAGGCAATTCTGATCAACCTAATCAAGACAGTGAGAAACATGTTGAGGTCACAGAGACATATAGTCCTGGCCAAGCTGCACAGAAGCAGAAATGTCATTAATTTGAGAATATGCTTTGCAAGGTAACATTTGGGTGCTCCTTTCAAATACATTTCAATCTAGTTAAAACAAAGATGAATACAATGTTATTAGAAGCCATGTCATGAAGTAATTATTTTTCTTGTTGATTATTTCATATTTAATGGTTATGCAAAAAATGTTAATTAAACATTAATATTAGTTGATGGTGTAATTCTTCTATGGCCCACAATTTCAGTGTTTTTTCACAGCAGGAGTAATTAACTATTAGTAATTATACTCATTTGGTAAGTAAACTGCATCATTCACAGACACCGTGACTGGCACCAAAAACTCCAAGCAGAAACTCTGGTTTAGAACAAATCAGGGGTGTAACCTGGTCTGAGTATTTGGGGCTGTAGCCCGAAGATTTTTTCTTTAGCCCTGAATAATTCTCCACTTGGAGCAATTTGTCACTACATAACTGAATGTCAGTAAAAGAAGATGGCAGTGCTATTGTTTTGAATCTTCAGTGAGTGTTGTATTTTATCATGTGAATGGAGGCAGGACCAATCAGACAGGGTTTACAGGAAAATACGTGGAAATACTCACGTCTTGTTGGCTATCAGTTCTCAATTCTGCCAAACGCTATCTCAAACAGTCATTTAATGTGAGGGGAAAAAGGGATATATGCCTTTTTTTTTTACCACTAAAGGGGTTGAAACTGAAACTAATATCCTCTCATGTTGAGCAGGAAAACAAGGTGTGTAAACGTCTATATGAGTTCCAGGTTACATAAACATGATGTGAGTAGAGCATAAGGACAGCTAACATACTTTGCATGGCACTGTAGCAGCTAAACCTATACAGTGACAGCTTAGTTGTGCCTCCCCTTGGCTAGCGAAACCAAACTAGACTAGTCTCGTGTTAGATAGCCAAAAAGTTTTATATTTAAGCAGTCTGGTAGTCCTGCTTTCAGTGGTAACACCTGACAGGTTTTATGATAAATCCAACTTTTTGTCCAATTTTGAAATTTTTTAAGCAATTAGCCCTCGCATACTAAGGGAAAAAAGAAAATGTCTGAGGTAACCCTGTTTCCTGAGAAGGGAAAGAGAGGTTGCATGAGCTACACGCTGTGGGAAGTGCCCTCGCGCGTGACCAGTATCTGAAGCTTGTGCAACATCATGCCTATTTATAGGCCTGCTGTGAACAGGTGACGTGGCAATTAAGTGCGTCGCATGATATAAAAACAGCACATGTGAACCGCACCATCAGCCTCTATTATCTGATGCGAAGAAGCAACTCACAGGCATGCCCCAGTATGACAAAGCGACGCAACGTCTCGTTCCCTTCTCAGGGAACAGGGTTACATGCGTAACCCAGATGTTCCCTTTCAAAGGGAACTCAATGCTGTGTGAGCTACACATTGTGGGAACGACAACACCTACTCTGTCATATTGAGGATATGGTGTGTATAAAAAGATCCGAGCCCAAGGGTCACTGCAAGACACTCAAGCCCAGGGTGGAATGTATGTCCAGGCTGTAATATCTAATGAATGTGTGTGGCGTAGACCACCCCGCTGCAGCACACACATCCTGTAAGGGTACCCCTTTGGACAAAGCCTTTGAGGAATTGACACCACTAGTGGAACTACCCTTATTCCCAGAGGCGTAACAAGACCGTGCGCCTCATAAGCAATAGAGATTGCTTCCACTATCCAATTAGAGATGCACTGCTTCGACACAGCATCCCTTCTACTGTTGCCGCCAAAGCAGACCAGCAGCTGCTCAGACTTACACCACTGGCCAGAGCGGTGGACGTAAGTACAGAGAGCCCTTACTGGACACAGTAGGTGCAATTTGAGGAACGGAGGAGGGCTGAATACCTGCAACACTACTGGCTGTGCTGCAGACGTAGGCACTTTAGGAATATAATCCGGCCTAGGATATAGGAAGGCCTTGGGTAATCCAGGGGCAAAGTCAAGGCAGGAAGAGGCAACAGAGAGAGCTTGTAGAGCTCCTACTCACTTGAGAGATACCAGGGCCAGCAGAAGAGCTACCTTTAGAGTCAAAAGCTTCTCTGAAGCTGACTCTAACAGCTCAAATGGGGCACCTGACAGACCTTCAAGGACCACAGAAAGGTCCTAGGAAGGTATTCGTGGTCTGCAGAGGTGCCTCAGCCGCCTGTTACCCCACATAATTCTCAAAGTCAGAGGATGTTGCCCCACAGAGGCTCCATCAATAGGGGAATGGCTGGCCAAAATGGTGGCCACGTAGACCCTGATGTAGAAGGAGCCAACCCTGCTGAGAAATGTCCTTATAAGAACTACAGGACTGTAGCTATTGCACAGTTCACTGGGTCTGGCTCATGTTTCTCAGACCATGAGACAAAAAGTCACCCCTTGAGCACATGCAATTTCCTCGTGGATGGTGCTATAGCATTAAACATGGTCTCTACAACCTCAGTGGTGAGAACAGAATCTATGAGCTTGTGTTCCTCAAGGGCCAGACCCACAGTTTCCATTGTTCCATCTGAGGGTGATAAATCAGCAGGAGGTGAGGTGAGGGAGGTGTCTGTCATTACCGTCTCAGAGCACATTGGCATCGCCGCGTGACTTTATTCTCAGAGTAATCCCAGACTCCAGCTAGTTCAGTACACTGATGCCCTGGAGTCGCAATGGACTCAGAATGACATCCATGCATTTTGTCAAGGTACGAGGAGATAAAGCTAACCCGAAGGGAAGAACCCGATATTGGTATGTGTTGCATCCAAGTGCAAACCTAAGGAACTTCCTGTGGCTGAGCAATATTTCTATGTGGAAATATGCATTTTTTAGATCTGTCGTCATACACCAGTCCTCAAACTGAATCTGTGGAACAATAAGTTTGCACATCAGCCTCTTAAGCCTGTATGTCCGAAGAGTAGCCATCAGATGATGCAGATCTAAAATTGGAAGCATACTCCCATCTTTTCTGTGGACCAGGAAATAATGGCTGTAAAAACCTCCCTCTCTCAGGGAATGGGGTACATGTTCTATGCCCCCTTTGTCCAAAAGGTATCTTATTTCCTGCACTAACGTCTGGCTCTGCTCTGTGCTGCCTAATGTGGTGAGCACACCTCTGAGCCAGGCGGTCGAGCTCTGAACTGGACCTGGTAACAGTTTTCTATGGTAGACAGAACCCATGGAGACACATTTGGCAGTAGTTCCCACGCTGCCAGATAGCCTTTTACTGATGTTAACTTTTCCACATTCTGTTGGAGGGAAAACATCAGATTTCCGTTGGCCTGTGACAGCTCACTGACCAGAGAACAGTGAAAACTTGGGACAGCCTTGGCTAGGGGAGGCCCTACAGTAGCACTGGGGGCTAACTTCCCTATCAACCTCATGTCCCCAGATACGTCCCTCCATGGCCCCTCAGTACCGCTCCTCCTTTGTCTGCTTGGCCTTTATGACCATTCTCAGATCAGGCCTAGTAGCAGGCTGCAACTATGGTCGCCTGATTCCCCTGGATGTCTGTGGGGGAAGGCAGGCCACCACACACGACTTCTGTGCCTCCCTCGCACTAGCGCTGGTGAACACAACAGTGTTCAACTATGTTGAGCTCACTCAGCAGGTCTGCTTGGTAAGCCTGCAACACTGCCATTGTATGCAGTGACCCACAAGCAAGACCCACTACCTCATAGGCCTTGCCCACCAACACCTTGGTGGCCTTACATGGCTTGAATGGCAAAGTCGGCCCCCCTAAATTACCTGCCGTAGATGAAGAGAGCTAGTTTGCAAGTGCCTCCTCGACCTTCGGCACAGCTAAATAACCATCCCGTTCATTCCCCACGATGGCCGAATAATCACACATCGTGGAGCATGATATTTTTTCATGCACTTCTGGTAAACAGGGGACTTTTCTGCAATGTGAGGGAGATTTATTTTCACTGGGGAGAAAAAAGCTCATCCAGCCTTAGTAATCACATCAAGCAGCACTTTATATGCTTGAGAGCTGCTCTCAGATTTTAGCACACCCTTCTGGCTCCTCAGAGTCAGAGAGGAATTTATTTATTTATATATTTATTGACATTTTTTTTGGCTTTCCATAGTGGAAGGAGGAGTCGCCACGCAAGCTCCACAATCCAGCAGAGAGCCGGACCCAGAAGACAGAGGAAGAGATAGAGCAGCGCTCATCTCCGGCTCCTCTTCCAGATCCATACGAGATCCCCAGGACCTGAACAGGCCGGCTGCCTTGGCAGCGGCCGGCCCTGATCGGTGAGGCTCTGCAACCTAACTCCCTTTGGCTGTGAAGAGGACGAGTCACAAGTGTAGCTACCTAATTGTAAAGCGTTAATAATGCACACAGTCAGACCTCTCAAGGGCTGCCATAGCACGATCCAACCCTAGACACGGTTCCCCCATGATGAAATGGGAGCGACGTGTAACACACTTCCTGAATTCTCTCTCACTCATACTTTTCTCTCTTTTTTTAAAGGGACAGAAAAGTAAACATTTTTCGTTCTTTTTTTTGAAAAGATAGAGCGGAAATGAAGAGTCTTTTTGCGAGCATTACACAAATGACTGATATGCAGTCTCACTGAAGATAAGGTCGATGGCGTGGTTCACAGGTGCTGTTTTCATATCACACGACGTGCTTAATTGCCACGTCACCTGATCATGGCAGGCCTATAAACAGGCATGATGTTACCCAAGCTGCAGATACTGGTAACATGTGAGGGCGCTTCCCACAGCATGTAGCTCATGTAACGTTAAGTTCCCTTTGAAAGGGAACAGTCTATTTAGAAGTATGTTTTTAAATGCTTTTTTTTTATCAAGAAGATTAACAGTCCAGCTGATGCCCTTGGAACACATTATCAGTTCATTCTAACTAATATATTCACATTCTATTACATCCCTTAATGCAAGGTGAATAAGATCTGGCTGATAAAATGTGACCTAATCTGTCAAAAAACTTAAAAAATATATTTTAGGAATGAGGCAGAGACACATAATGCTTTGTTCTTTCTCAAATAGTGTTACTGAATTCTTATACAGTGTTTGTTGCTGCAGAGAGGTTAAGTCTGATATATGCTGGTGAATTTAATTTACAGAGGATGCTTTGAAGAAGTTACTACCACATAAAATACTACCACAGTCACCCAAATAAGCTTGCATGGATTCTATTAACCAATTAAGCCTATTGAAGAACAGACTCTGACATATTGTTATTTGCTTGTCAGATATGTTATGTAATGAATGTTGGGGTGTAAGAGGCACTGAGACAGGCTGATAAAGACTAAAAAAATCAATATCAATTACCTGGCTATTGGAGAACTGTCAAGAGGGGAAAGGTTTTTTTTGCTCCTTCTTTTTAAGACCATTTCTTGGTATTTCTTGCCATTTCTTTATGACCATGATTGGTTTTTTTGTTGTTGTTATAAAAGGCTAAATAATCCCATATGGCTATAATTGGCAGTTAACCTTGAGGTTATAGGTAGGCAAAAGTAAAGCAGGGCCACAAAAGTGTGGCGAACTGTGTGATGATTAAAATCTTTGTGTTTTTCGATACCTGGTTGGATTATTTACTGAAATCTGAGAGAGACACTCACTGTACTTCTTAGCAGCACTAATCTCTTTCACTTCTGTTTGGGAAAAGAATTATGTTATTACTTTTATAGAGTGGTACCTGCCACTTTTAAAAATGCTGTAAAAAAAACAACCGCTGTTATAAAAGCATCATCTTGACCAACATGTCATGAATAACTAGAGATCCATTTCCAAACTAGCTTTCATTTCAAAAGTTGTCTATTCTCAGAGTGATTTTAGTATCTTTGATTCAGGGAACATCACAGTATTGAATCTGCTTTGTTGAAGGTTACCAATGATATCTTACTCACTCTTGACTCAGGCCCTTGCTGTATTTTAATCTTGTTTGATTTGAGTGCAGTATTTGACACAGTAGATCATGATTTCCTTTTGCAAAAACCTGATCATCTAGCTGGGTTTCAGGGGCCTGTGCTGGAGTGGTTTGCCTCTTATCTCAAGGAGAGAAACTTTTCTGTTAATGTAGGGAAGTGTTTCTCATCCTGTGGTGTACCCCAGGGTTCCATTTTGGGTCCGCTTCTAAGAGACACTGCTTCATGTCATTTCTATGCCGATGACACTCAGCTTTATCTTCCTGTGAAAAATAAGACCTGCTCTATGTTTAGTTTGTTTGATTGTCTGCATGACATTAAATGCTGGATGGGCATTAACTTTTTACAGCTAAACAACAATAAAACCGTAATAATCATCTTTGGTCCATCAGCTCTGTCCTCTCACATTGTCAGTCAGCTTTGTCCCCTCTCTTCTAATGTGCACGACTGTGTCAAAAGCCTTGGTGTCATTTTTGACTCCACACTGTGCTTTGATAAGCAGATTAGTGCTGTTGTAAAAAGCAGTTTCTTTCAGTTAAGAGCTATTTCTAAAATCAAGATAATGCTCTCCAAGAAGGACCTCAAAACTGTTGTTCATGCATTTATAACATCTAGGTTGGACTATTGCAATTCGCTCTATCTTGGTTTGCCTAGAACATCTGTTGATTGTTGCAATTGGTACAAAATACGAGAGCCAGATTACTGACGTGCACACATATTTTAGTTTCCAAAAGTATTGGAACAGGAAGGCCAGTTCTATAGTTTTGGCTATACACTTCTTTAAACTATAAAGTCATTTGGATTGGAGTGTCATAGCATAGCAAACCAGTGACTACATTTCCCATCCTGCACTGCAGCCTACATACATGGCCGCCATGGACTGCAATTCCCAGAAAAATCCAAAAAAAAAAACAAACCCAGAACACTCACCTTCATTCTAATCACGCACACCTGCATCCAATTCACAGTGCAATCACAACCACAGTTTAAAGAACTTTCAATTCATTGATGCTTTGCAAAGTATCACATGAGTTTCCATTTACCGAGCCCTTGATCATCATGGTTTGTGTCCTAGTTTTGACCCTGTTCTCGTCCATGTTTCTCTGTTCCTGTTTTGCCTAGTTTGTGCCTGTTTGCCAATCGCCTGACCCATTGCCTGTTTTCTGACCATGCTATTGTCTCTTGGTTTGGATTTGTCTGCCTGCCTCTCTTTAATAAAAGCTCTTATCTGCACTTGCATCCGTCCTAACCTCCATTACGTTCAGTTACGTGATGATATGAGATGATCGATCAGAATTTCAGCTTTCGTTTCCTGATATTTACATCTAGATGTGTTAAGTAAGTTAGAACATTGCACCTCCAATTTGGCAGTAATGAAAGCCTTCAGCCACACCAGCCCTTTGATAAGACTGATGAGCCCTGTCTTAAAGTAAAATAAAGTAAATAACTGTTGTCGTTTTCCTTGGCCAACCTGTTCGATATCTGGTTGTTAGTACACCAGTGGTTTCTTACTTTATCAGGACATTCCAAATTGTTGTATTGGCTATGCCCAATGCTTGTGCAGTGGCTCCAATTGATTGTCCCTCAGCTTCAAAATGGCTTGCTTTTCTCCCATAGACAGCACTCCGGTCTTTATGTTGGTTTATCCTTTTTAACAACAAATGCAGTCTTCACAAGGTTCAATCCAAGAGTATAATTCAGAGCTATTAAGTCTTTCAATCAACAATAAACAAAAGTGAAAAGTAGAATTAAAAAAGTAAAATATGAATATCAGAATTTGTTAGTATTTAGCATGTATCCTTGTTGCTTTAATGACACTTGAGCTGGCATGGACTCCACAAGTTTGTGGAAAATCAAAACCTTCTTCAGAGTCTGGAACCTGGAGCCTATCCCAAGGAGCATCAGGCACAGGGCGGGGTACACCTTGGACAGGGTGCCAATCCATTGCAGGGCAAAATCTGACATTTTGTACAAAGCAAATAACATGGTCAGTATCACAAATTTAGTGCAGAATCTTGAATATTAAATATTCATATTAAACATTTACATTCTTTGTTTTAAATCTGTAGAAATTATAAAACCTTCAAATTCTGAAACCTGTTTATATGAAAAAAGTTCCCTATTTTCAGTGTAGTCTACAGTCTATCTATCTATCTCTCTCTCATTTTATATATATATATATATATATATATATATATATATATATATATATATATATATATAATATAAAATAAAATGTAAAATGCCGTGGTCATCCACTGCATCCAGCATCCATTCCAGTCGTCTTGACCATGTCATGCCACTGGAGAAATGGAACCTGGACGACAGAGTGAGGCTGATAATGTGAAACTCTTCATCATCCATCCCCCTCAACCCAAGTCCTGCGGTGATGGGCTAGCTGTGAAACGGCCAGCATGGATACACTGGAGGCCGCAGTGGTGAACCTTCATGCAGGCGGCTCAGGCCATAGGGTCGTCTCCCACTGATCTGAAGAAGCAGTGGTTTTCGGCAGCCATCTGAGCGACTGAGCAGTACTCTTTTAGGATAGCGCTGCTTACCTCCATAGACTGATGAAGGGGCTAGAAAAGGTGCCCTAAAAAAGCCTGCTTCACCAATCCTGACCAGCACACCACGGCTGGTGGGAATCCCACTTATGCGTTCGAAACAAGTAAAAAAAAACAGCAACAGTCCACTCACTCTTGGAGCTTGGAACATACACACTCTCATGGATCATACAGATGCTGACAGACCTGAAAGGAGAACTGCCTTAATTGTGAAGGAGATTGCTCGCTACAAGATCGATATAGCAGCCCTAAGTGAGACCCGAATGGCAGAGGAAGGACAGATGACTGATGCTGGATCAGGCTACACCTTCTTCTAGAGTGGGTGAAGAACAGACGAACGCCATGAGTCAGGAGTTGGGTTTTCTGTGCAGACAAAAATGGTGAAAAAGCTATCCAACCTACCAAGAGGAATCAATGACCGACTGATGGTGGTGAATTTATCCTTGTCTTGGAAAAAGCAAGCCACATTCATTAAACTAACCATGACAAACCCAGAAACATCAAGGACAAATTCTACCAAGACCTGCAAGAGCTGAGAGTTAGCACTGATGATGTGCCGTGGAAGGGAGTGATCAGCAGACATGGCATCGGTAGCTGTAACAGCATGGACATCTCCTCTTGAGGATATTTTCAGCAAACGATCTCCTGATAACAAACACCGTGTTCTGCCTGCCCAAATGCAACAGAACAACTTGGACGCACCCCCGGTCAAAGCAGTGGCATCAGATCGACTACATAATAGGCCGCAGGAAAGACAGACAGGATGTCCGTGTGACTAAGGCTATGTGTGGCACAGACTGCTGGACAGACCACAGACTGCTTGTCTCAAAGATGAACATCGGATTCGGCCCCCCAGACGTCCACAAGGCATCATGGTCCCAACGGCTTAAACATGTCCAGACTGAACGAGAGTGGCATCCAACAATCACTTGCTGACACATTGGCATGTAAGCTGGAAGCCACTGGAACAGATGCTGATGTAGGGTCGACCCGGGCAGCCTTCAAAACAGCTGGTGTACTCCACTGCAAACAGGCTGTTGGGCATCACCGCAAGTAAGCACCAAGACTGGTTTGACCAAAACTGTGGAGAAATCAAGGCATTGTTGGATGAAAAACATTGTCTCTATCATGCCTACAATAATGACCCTAAGTCTACAGCAAAAAAGTTGCCTTCACCAAGATATGTCAGACTGTACAGAGGAAAGCCGATAAGATCCAGGCGTTCAGGCTGTGTATGGCCCAATTGCATCTGGTTCAGCCCCTCACTTGAGTGCAGATGGCAGTACTTTGTTCAGTGACAAGGAGAAAATCCTTAATCGCTGGGCAGAGCACTTTGCTGATATCCTCAACAGACCCTTTAATCAATGATGAGGCAATAAACCGCCTACCCCAGGTGAAGATAAATGACAGCTTGGCTGACCCCCCGACAGTACTTGAGACTCAAAAGGCAGAAGTGAAAGAATTGCTCTCCAACAGTAGAGCTCCTGGAGCTGATAACATTCCAGCAGAAATATACAAATCTGGTGGACCCAAGTTAATTAAGAGGCTTACTGAGATGTTCTGCGAGACTGTTGGCAGTATGTTTTGGGTCATTGTCTTGCTGCATTATAAAGTTCCTCCTGATTAATTTGGGTACATTTGTCTGAGAATTGGATGACAAAATGTTCCTGCAAACTTCTGAATTCATTCTGCTGCTACCATCATGAGTTACATCATCAATAAAGATTAGTGAGCCTGTTCCAGAAGCAGCCATTCAAGCTCAAGCCATGACACTACCTCCACCATGTTTAACAGATGAGCTTTATGCTTTGGATCATTAGCAAGTCCTTTATTTCTCCACACTTTTGGCATTTCTATCACTTTGGTAGAGGTTAATCTTGGTTCCAGAGCTTTTATGGCTCATCTCTGTATTTCTTTGCAAATTCCAATCTGACTTTCCTATTGTTACTGTTGATGAGTGGTTTGCATCTTGTGGTGGCCTCTATATTTCTGCTTTCAAAATATTTTATTTATATTTTTTATTACTGCCACCTGGTATATATTAGCACTGTCTTGTTGCCTCCATCAGGTTTGTGTTTGGCTCTGTGCTCGCATTATCGTGAGCCTTTAAGAGAACTCCTCGCTGAGTATGTCATCACATAACAGCGTATATGGTTTATGGAAGAAACCAGGAGAGAGACAGCACCAGGAGTGCGCTCAGTGAAGGAATTCCAAACACTGGATTACCGTCACACTTCTGCCAGGACCTTTGCCGCTGAAGGAATACTTTTTATTTCTTCTATTTTTGGTGATTGGCTGGGAGGATTCATGAGTGAGTTGCTGGAATCTGGTGGAAAGGTGGATCTGCTCATTTTTGGACTGAGAAACGGGTGAGGACAATCGAAAAAAAGAAGAAGAAGAAGAAGACCCCTTTATTTGTCACATATACATTACAGCGCAGTGAAATTCTTTTTTCGCATATCCCAGCTTGTTAGGAAGTCGGGGTCAGAGCACAGAATCAGCCATTATACTGTGCCCCTGTAGCAGATAGGGTTAAGGGCCTTGCTCAGGGACCCAACAGTGGCAGCTTGGCGGTGCTGTGGCTTGAACCCCTGACTTAAGTTTAGTTTAGTATAACCTCCTGAGACCCATGAATTTTTTTTTATTTATTTAGTTTTTTCTGATATAAATTAAGTGTTGGGGTGGTAGTAAATATATTGCAAAGGTAACAATTTTCAAACTTAATTTGATTCAGATTTTACAACATGTCCACTGTAGTGGACAATAGGACTTGTTTAGGAGTTGTTCTCACTTGGGAAACTTAAAAAATCTGCCAATGTACATGGAAACAGCCACTAGATTTATCCAGTAAAATACAACAAGTCATACAGAACAAACAGCAAGTGTAGATTTTCAATTCTTCTGTATTCAACTTCATCAATTCATCTGAACCATTTGTGATTTCCACATTAGAAACCTGACTCTAGATGGTATTTCATGAAGCATTCTTATTTTTTGGAGACACAGAGGAACATGTTGTACTTTATGCATCTCACCAAGGTTTTGCTTTTACATGTAGGCATTCTGCATCTGGAAGCATTTGGAATGTTGAGAATTTGGGGCAAATGGATTGCACCATATTTCCTTATGCTCTCATTTGGGTGGGGCTTTCTTTTCTTGATCTCCAGAGAGAATTCCCCATCACTGGAGTCAGTGTCATCTTGTTGATATGCCTGTGCATGGGATATCAGTTCCTCAGCCAAAAGTGGTTTGAACTCTAGGTATTGGGAGGTTTTCTTTGCAGGTCACTGCAAAGCCTCGCTGTCTTGACAGTATTGAATCCATGAGTTGGTGTTTGCAAAATCAGTAAAAGTGAAACATGGAACGAACAGTCCATTTCTTGGTGCAGCTGGAAATTCTGTAGTAGCTGAGCATTCGATTGCAGATGCCAATCCCCCCTAGTTGTTGTTGTTATGTTCCACTACCACTGCAAGTCTTAGGACTTGGTCTTGTTTATTTTGTTTTTTGACCATCTGGAACAGGTATCCTGGAGCTCAATACCATGGATGGTTGAAAATCCAACAAAAGGCACACTTCATCCAGCTCTGCGTTGTGGTCCACCTCATCCCTCTCCTCCTCATCTAAGTCCTCTGAGCTATCACGCTCTCCTATGTCTCCTGTGTCATCCTCTATCCCTGGACTCTCATCATCTGATGGATCTTTGTCTGAATCTCCCTTAATTAATCTATTAAGAAACCTCTCCACCTCTGTCAAAGAACTGTGTGCGAAGAACATGTGAAACAAACATAAGTACTTGTTCCAATGGCAGCCATTTTGAAAAGACAGGAAAAGTTAATTGGCAAGACCACACCCCCTCCCATGTGATGTCATTTTAAAGCCCCAGTTGTCCTCTTTAAGGAACAAAAGGACTTAATAGAGTGATAGACATAGTATGAGAGATATGAGCAAAAACATGATGTCCACTGTAGTGGACAAAAATGAATTGCTGGGTCTCAGGAGGATAATACTAACCAAACTTGGTGAAAGATATTGGTGGCTATTTTGCGTGTTGTTTCTTATACACTGTTAGAGCACAGATCAAATTTGTAACCAGTGCCTCTATGAGACGGGTTGTTATAAAGTGGTGGCCCGTACTGGGGGTCTTTCAGCGTGTATTATAGTAAAGGGAAAAAAATGGAGTGCACATATGATGTTGTTAACACAGTGGATTGTAATTCTGAGGGTCTCTCCATAGAGCAGGTTTTGAGTAGGCGCAAGCCAGCGGCTGAAACAATATCAATGCTCAATTCTTTGTACAGCTCGAATGATGATGTAAATGCTGATGTAACTGTTACTGATGTGTGTAATATGCAATCAATGAAGACAGAGTTTGGACATATGAACAGTGATTTATTGGCCCTAAAAACACAAGTTGAAAAGCTAGATGCGGATTATAGACAGGCAATTAATAGCACATTAAATAGGGAAGCTGTGTTAAGAGAGGCAGTCAAGTCTACTTTGGAGACAATGCAGGACTCCTTCCAGCAGTCGTTGGAAAAACATGAGGGCGGTTGTAGTTTGGTTCCTTAGAAGAGATGCTAAATGGGAAAGTCAAATAAAGAAGGTTAGGCAAACTAGCACACCTACCCTTGCTTGCTTGCATACTTTTACCCCGGCTACCCCACATATTCCCTCTATACCCCGTCCCTGCTCCCAACATGATAACTCCCCAGCCTGTGTTCCACCTTATACCATCTTGAGAAATACGTACACAGTAAGCCACAGTAAGCTAGCGGGGATTTCAATTACACAGCCTCACAACACCAAGCTCCTTACACCCTGGACGAAGTACCTATTAAAGGCAGAGCATACAGTGTGTCACCATTATAGAAGATCTTGTGGACAAAATGTTACAAGATGGCATTATAGAGCCCTCCTCATCTCCCTGTTCTTCACCTGTGGTGCTAGTGCCAAAACCAGACCACTCATTCTGGTTTTGTGTTGATTACAGAAAGGTGAACAGCATGATCATACTGGATGCTTATCCAATGTCCATACTACACCACATCCCGAAATCCTTGGAAGGCGCCTCCTGGTTCACGACCTTGGATTTTCAGTCTGGCTACTGGCAAGTGGAGGACAGCAAGCAGAAGACTGTCTTTATTACCACCAAAGACCTATACCAATTAAAGAAAGTGACATATGGACTACGAAAAACAGCTGCAACTTTCCAACAACTGATGGAATTGGTACTGAGAGGGCTAAGAGGAATGATATGCTTCAAAGACAATATCATGTACTGCCAGAACTGTAATCAACACAATAAGAGACATCAGTTCTCTACTGAATTCTCTACTCTGAAGATGATTAGCAAGTGCATAATGAAAGTAGTGTGCAAGTTCTGCTAATGATGAGATCCACTATCATGTTTAGAAATTCTCATCATAGATACCAGACAGTATAATAAAATTAGCATATACATGCACACTCTGAGTTGCTGTTTTAGGCTGGAATCATATTGATGTATATCGGTGTTGAATTGGATATACTTTTATAGGTTATCTTAAGTGGAATAGATATTACAATTGAGTGACAAGCATAAGAGCTTTCCAAAGTTTCTAAGCGATACAACCCCTAAGGGAAACCCCCTTTCCAAAGATTTGGGGCTGATGCTAGTTTTATTATTTCACTCACAATGTAATTTTAGGAACCTAGCCATCAGATTACCATTTACTCATTTCATATCTTGCCATAATAGCTCAGCAGTTAAGGTTCTGTGCCAGAGTTCCTTCCAGGAGCCTCCTTTGGCTCAATGAAAGTAAATAGGAATTTTTTGCATGGATTTAGATTCAGCCTTTAAAACTTTAGTCAAAAAACTGAAGGGGCAATTACAGGAATAGACTCCTTATTTTCTGCAATTTTCACCTCACAGTGGGGAAGTTTCTTCTGACACCACACTTATTTTTGGGTCACCAAAAAGAAAAGAGTATCACTATTTAGGGTTTTTTTTTTTTTCTTGTCACACTGCACACCATTTTTAGGCCAGGTTTAGGGATCTACTAATATATGTTATACATGTACCCATTAGCCAGCATAATCCAGACATGACAAGAGTGGTACTTGGGGTCATTGTGTTAGTGTGGGAGAAGATTCATTAATAATTCACCAATTCAATATAGACTTGGACAAGGGTATGTGTGTGTGCCTCTGTGAGACTGTAGAGCTCCCCGGGCCACTGATGAATGGAAAAATCTGACTCCATAGCATGTCTTTCATAGATCTCTGTGTTCGAACAGAATACTTACACACTTTGCTTTTTAATAATTGATTATACCGTCATGAAACATTTTGTGAACAAAAAATTTGAATCATATATTACACGTATTATGTTTAAGCAAGTAAGGAATAAGACATGATGGGGTATGCTGTTATAGAAAAATAAATAAATAAATAAATAAATAAATAAATATAGTTGATTATTTTCCATTTTCCTGTCCACTAATTTGACTGCTTAAGTGGTGTTCCAAGAGTGTCTATATTTTATATACACTGTGCGTATCACTCCGCTTCTCTGTGTTCGTCACGTAAAATTCCACTTCCTAGTTCAAAACGGTTCTTACAGTAGTGTTAGTGACTCTATTTCCGCTAGCGGATTAAAATTAAACAGAACATTTGGCCATATGGTGTCCAAAATGTCACTTATTTGATATGAATTTTTTGTTTTTGTAGCTGTTGTATAAAATCATTTTGGCACATGCAATCCATAGATAGACACAGGCATGCCCATATTCAGTATAACCACACAATTGAAATTGCTTAAATAACAGCATGTCTCAAAGTGTTTATTTCTATTATAGCACACTTGTCATCAATTTCCTTTTTTTTTATGACATGCCTTGAAGTGCAGATTTAATATTGTCTGCGAAACAAATTCATTTTATCATTTATGGTATGGCAGTTATAAACAGTCATTCAATTACTAGTCTCTCTTTTCTTTCTCTCTCTTGAAGTTAATATACCAAAAATAAAGGAAAGCAGAAAGTTCTCTGGCATGACAACGTTCCCATGGTGGAAAATTTACTGACTATTACAAAGCATTGACCCCTTGATTCTTCTCCCTGCAGAAACTTCCACCATATCAACCAGTATATTGGTGCATTTAAAAAAATTTGAATATCATGGAAAGTTCATTGTTTTCCGTAATTTAATTCACAAAGTGTAATTTTCATATATTCTCGATTCATTACACATAAAGTGAAATATTACAAGCCTTTCTTGTTTTAATCTTGATGATTACGGCTTACGGAAATCAAAAATCCAGTATCTCAAAATATTAGAATAAAGAATTTATAATACAGAAATGTCGCAGTGTCAATTCCTAGTGTCAAGTCACTCCTGAACCAGAGACAACATCAGAAGCATCTTACCTGGGTTAAGGAGAAAAAGAACTGGAGTGTACAGACAGAGCAAAAGACAATATACTGAGGAAAGCAAAATGTTTTTATCAAAGCGTGTGACGTGTTTTAAATGAACAGATTTTGCCTTTTGGCGTGAAGGCAAGTTGCAGTTCTGCAAGTGCTGATGGCTCTAGCATTACAGCCAAAGAACAGCGAGGCTGAGACAGGCAGCAGGGTTCATTCTCTCTCTCTCTCTCTCTCTCTCTCTCTCTCTCTCTCTCTCTCGCTCCAAATGAAACCCTGAACTCTGCAGACATGATCATAGGTTCGTTTAATGTCAAATAATGACAGTGTGCCATTCAGATGTGGATTCATGTTCAGTGCTACTTCGAATAAATGATTAAATATTAACACCAGTTTAGAAAAAAGTAGAATGTTTTAATAAGCTGCTCTCCTACTGTACCATACAGTGACTTACTGGTTGCTCTTGGTTAGTGGTCGTAATGAAATAGACTTATTTTTTAATATAGCTGTCATATCACAGCAAAACATTGACTACATTTCCCATACTGCACGGCGGCCTACAAACTGGTGAACCCCAAGCCTGACAAGAGGCAGTGTCTTGGGGTCATTGTGTCCCAGCTTTATGGCCCGGCCCGTGATTGGGCAGAGCATCTGGCCAGTACAGGGTCAAGTGCCCTCAACAATGTAACTCAGTTTGCGGAACAATTCAGGAAGGAGTTTGGGAGTCCAGGGCAAAGCTACAACCTGGATAAATTTTTGAGGGGAGTCACTGTCATAAGCAAGCCTGACCTACCATTCCACACCTACTATGAGTGCTACAGGGCAGCCTCCACAGCTCAGTTTCAGCCCCCGGCCGACAGGACAGTGGTGGAGGTGACACAAACCTACAAGACCGAGGGCTGAGGTAAAGAGCCCCAGCTACAATGTCCCACATGCAGGAAACTTGGAATCCATGGATCATATTTCTGCTCTTGGGGATGTTTCAAGAGCAGCTGGTGTGCTCACAAATGGCTCCATAAGAGAGCACATGCGGAGCTACAGCTGGAGGTCAACATGGCGACCTCATCTCCAGAGCTACAGCATGAAGCGCACGAGGCGGTCTCATCCCCAGAGCTCCAGCAGGAGATGCATGAGGTGGTCTCATCCCCAGAGCTCCAGCATAAGACCCATGAGGTGATCTCATCCCCAGAGCTCCAGCATAAAGTCAAGTTCCTGCTAGAGGTCAACGAGGTGACCTCCCAAGCCATGTTCCTGTCTGAGGTCGAAGAGACGGCCTCTCAAGCCAAGTTGCTGTCTGAGGTCAAAGAGGCGACCTCTCAAGCCAAGTTCCTGTCCGAGGTCGAAGAGGCGGCCTCTCAAGCCAAGTTCCTGTCCGAGGTCAGAGAGGTGACCTCTCAAGCCAAGTTCCTGTCCGAGGTCGAAGAGGTGACCTCTCAAGCCAAGTTCCTGTCCACAACTGCTGGGAGAGGGAGTGTATTTGGGGGGAAGGGGGGCAGTTCTGTCATATCACAGCAAACCAGTGACTACATTTCCCATACTGCACGGCGGCCTACAAACATGGCCGCCATGGACTGCAATTCCCAGAACACACACAGAACACTCCCGCTCATTCTAATCAGGCACCCCTGTGTTATTATTATTATTATTATTATTATTATTATTATTATTATTATTAATTTTATTATTAGTAGTAGTAGTAATAATGGTCTACATTTGGGGGGTAAAATTATTAGATGTGAATTCATGTTAGTGCTAAAATATAAAGTTTCAGTCCTGACTCAGGAGTTGTACAGCTGAGTGGTGCAGCCCTCCTACACTGCACGCAGATGATGCCCCCTGACTAGATAACATGCTGTCTTGATTGTTTTATATTCTTTGTCACACTGTTCTTCTGTTTGCAGATTTTACAAATATGACTTGATATCTGTTCAGTGCTACTTCAAATAAATATGTTTAAATAGAATTTATGTTTCTGTATTGTGTTATATTTTTATGCTAGTAACCAGTGTTAACAATTGTTTTAACCATCATTGAGCTGGCGTGTTATTATGTGGCATGTTGTGGGCCCGGTGTGGTGGTCCACTCTGGGCCAGAAAGTTCAGGGCCACTTTTTGGTCCCAGTCCACCTGTGATTATTGCTATTAATGCTAAATAACATATGCTGAAAATGTAAATATCAATGTTAAAACACTGAAATGAGGGCCCCATTCCTATATTTTGCCTTGGGCCCCCAAATCACTAAATCCACCCCTGATGGGAGCTGTGCCAGGAAAAAGCCTTTGCAAGACTACAGTTTGCCAATGAGTATATAGGTAAAGACCAGGCCTTTTGGAATAATGTGCTCTGGACAGACAAATGAAAGATAGAGTTGTTTGGCCACAGTAACAGCAGAAGTGCAGTTAGAAGTGTTTAGTGCAGTCCAAAGACACCTTTTCAGCAGAAGCATCTCTTACCAACTGTGAAGCACGGTGGTGGAAATGTTATGGTTTGGGGTTGCTTCGCTACCTCAGGGACTGGACAGCTTGCATTCATTGACTTAACTGAATTTTGCATCATATCAAAGAATGCCTGAAGATAATGTGAGGCCATCTGTCCAAAAGTTGAACTTGAAGTGAAAGTGGACCTTTCGACTGGATAATGGTCCTAGCACACTAGCAAATCCACCAAGGAATGGTTCAAAAAGAATAAATGGAGGGTTATGGAATGGCCTAGTCAAAGCCCCAATTTGAATCCCATTGAAATGTTGTGAAATGTTGAAACAGGCAGTACATGCAAGAAAACCCTCAAACATTTTGCAAATGAAAGAATATTGCACAGAAGAGTGATCAAGCCTGGTGGACAATTATGCAAAATGCCTACAAGAAGTTATTTCTGCTAAAGGGGACAATACTAGATTATGAGGCCAAGGGTGTACTTACTTTTTCCACAAAAGAATATCACATCTATTGATATTTCTGTTGAAGAAATTATTGGAAAAGCTAATTTTGCTTGTGGTTTTGTTCAAGTATATCAAGTTCATTAATAAGCACTGTTTCAAAGATGATCAAATGTTTGCTTGTGCAAATATGTGAAAAAAAGCCAACAACTTCCATGGGGCTGTACTTATTTTTTCACATGACTGTAAACCTTTGATTTTAATTACAGCCTGCACTACTGTACTGTTTTAGAAAACAAATCATTACCTTTGGACCAATCAGAACTGAGTTTTGTGGTATAAGGTGAAAAATTAAATAATTGGTCTTTGCAAATATGAAAACGTTTAATGCCACATTCCCTGCATCTCTCCACTTTTTTTGCATTGTATATTTAAGAGTATCTCTAAGCATGTGAGGCATGGTTTTGTGTGTCACAAATATTGTTTATATTGCTGATTGTTACGATACCTGAGATAGAAGCAAGTGCAGGCGATACAGACGCTGGAAGGCGAGGCTCAGGCTGAAGGCGAACTTGTAAAACAGGCAGAGGTCAGGCGATCAGTCGAACAGACAATACTAGGCAAGGCAGGGAATCATAGTCAAGACACTAGGCAGTAAATCCGAGAACCAGGAAAATCCAAAACAATGATGACGGCTTGGTGAACCGGATGAAGTCCGTTATCCTCAGGGTGGTACCCTGAGGTGAGGCTAACGGTGACACCCATCTTCTCCATGAAGCTGGCCCAGACTCTTGACGTGAATTGTGGACCCCTATCACTCACGATCTCTTCCGGGATCCCATAGTACCTGAACACATGGTGGAACAGTAGCTTGGCTGTGGCAAAAGCAGACAGGATGGCGGGTAGTGGGATGAGGCACAGGGATTTTGAAAATCGATCGATGATCACTAATATGGCGGTGTTACCCTGCGACTCTGGTAAGACAGTGATGAAGTCTAGGGCCAGGTGGGACCATGGGCATGCTGGGAGGGGTAGTGGCTTAAGCTTACTGGCGGACAGTGTCCGTGGTACCTTGGCCTGGGCGCACGTAGAACACGAGGACACTATGCGTTGTACCTTCCTGAACATGTTGGGCCACCAGTACTTCTCGGCCAACGACCGGTAGGTACGATGTACCCCCGGGTGGCCCGTCACTAGTGCTGTGTGGGCCCAGGTGGTAGAGCGCCAGCTGGTGTTGCTTCGGGACAAACTGCTTGCCGGGAGGGCATGCTGCCGGGATTTTCAACCTGGAGAGGCATGCTAGGGCCTGGTCCAGTGCCCAATCAATGGCGTTGATGATGCAGGAGGGGGGCAGGATATAATCTCCGTGGTCTGCTCAGCTCTCTGGGCTGTGGAGCTGCAACAGGACATCAGCCTTGGTGTTCTTCGATCCTGGCCGATATGACAAGGTAAACTGGAACCTGGAGAAGAACAGGGACCAGCGGGCCTGGGGAGTTGTGAGACGTTGGGCCGTCTGCAGATACTCGAGGTTCTTATGGTCAGTATAGATAACAAACGGGTGCGTGGCGCCCTCCAGCACGTGCTTCCAGTCCTCCAGGGCCAGTTTAACTGCCAGGAGCTCTCGGTTCCCCACATCACAGTTGCGTTCCAATGAGGATAACTTGCCAAGATTTCATCGATGTGCATAATGACGCTCCTCCCCAGCATGTCTCTCAGGATGTCATTAATAAAACATTGGAACACCAAGGGGGCGTTAGCGAGCCCATAAGGCATGACCAGGTACTCGTAGTGACCTGAGGTGGTGCTGAATGCCGTCTTCCACTCGTCCCCCTCCCATATGCGGACCAGGTTGTATGCGCTACGCAGGTCCAGCTTGGTAAAAATGGTCGCGGACCTTAGCTGTTCGAGGGCTGCAGGTACTAGTGGCAAGGGATACTGGTTTTTAAGTGAAACTTGATTTAGGTCCTGGTAATCGATACATGGTCGGAGACCCCCTCCTTTTTTCTCTACAAAGAAGAACCCGGCGGAGGCAGGGGACGTGGAAGGTCTAATGTATCCCTGTTGGAGAGCCTCCTGGATATACTCCTCCATTGCCTGATGTTCGGCTTGGGAGAGAGGGTACACATGACTTCAAGGTGGGCTGGCTCTGGGAAGGAGCTTGATTGCGCAATCGTAGGAGCGGTGTGGAGGTTATCCGCTTGCTCTCTCCTTGCTGAATACCTGCCTGAGTTCCTGATAGTCGGGAGGAACTGTGACTGGGATGGGTGTCGTGGGGCTCTCCACTGTCTTGGCTGCCAATGGGACAATGGGGAATTTCAGGCAGTTACTGAGGCAGTACAGGGACCACTGAGTAATCTGTTTGTCCGTCCAGGAAACCTGGGGGTTATGGAGCTCCAACCAGGGCAGGCCTAGAATGACAGGGTGCCAGGCAGAGACAGTCATGTACAGGGCTATGGTTTTGCTATGGAGGGCACTAACCTGGAGTACAAGGGGGGCTGTACAGTGGGAGATGACCCCACCGCCTATGGGAGACCCAGCTATGGACTGGATATAGGGTGGCTGGAGGAGGGGACAAACTGGAAGGTCAAGGTCCTGTGCAGTTTTCTGGTCAATGAAGTTGACAGCAGCCCCTGAGTCGATCAGCGTGATCTTACGGGTCTCTGACATTTCAGGGTAGCTGGCGAAGAACAGAGAACACTGTAGCAAGAACCCCTTACATCGTTCTGGCTCTCCGGCATATCTCTCCGGCATTGGCAGTGGCGGAAAGTGCGCAGGCGGCGGTCATGGAATGTGCACAGGCTGCGGGGGTGAAATGTGCGCAGGCGGCTGTGGTGGAATGTGCGCAGGAGGCGATATGGCGGGGTGCATGGATTGAGACAGGAGCACCACTTGCGCCGTTAAACGAGAAATCTGCTCTTGTTGCACATTTATAGCTCGATTCTGTTCGTAAATAAACTGACGCCATTCCGAGGCGCCCGCTGCTTCCATAGTTAGGCGAAGTAATCTGTTACGATACCTGAGATGGAAGCAAACGCAAGCGATACAGACGCTGGAAGGTGAGGATCAGGCTGAAGGTAAACTTGTAAAACAGGCAGAGGTCAGGTGATCGGGCGAACAGACAATAGGGCAGGGAATCGTAGTCAAGACACTAGGTAGTAAATCCAAGAACCAGGAAAATCCAAAACAATGACGATGGCTTGGTGAACGACAGAGACGAAACTGCTGAGTGTATACTTCACGAGTAAACATTGTTCTCAGCATGACCTAAATACAGTGTGTGTGTGATTGAGTGCAGGTGTCCGTGATCAGAACTCTGGAGAATGCGAGCGTGTGCGTGTATGGGATGTGTAGTCCTCGTCGGCCATGTTTGTAGTTCGCGCTGCACTCTGGGAACTGTAGCCACAAGTTCGCAGCAACATGACACAGATAAATAAGATTAAGGTAATATAGTTAGGTTTTATTTTTATGAATTGCTTAATTGTTGTGTAATTGGGCCTGGGTCGCTGATATATACGTTGTAAAGTAGCAAACAGCATAAAGATTCAATTAAGCTACATTTCAGAATATTTACAGTAGCTTCCTCTTACATTTCAAACCTCTTATGTTTAGCAAGTACAAAATAGTGTGTAGCCTCAATATATCGGAGCAATTGGAGAGAAAAAAAAAATCTTTCACTAGTGAATTCGGGGTGGGGTGAAGGGGGGGGGGTGGTAGCTATAGGATAGAGAATGGAAAGATAGTGGCTGTATGAAGTGAGAACAAACATACATTTCCTAGCTTTAATTTATTTCTAGCAGCTGTGAAAGAAGGAGAGCGAAACGAAAACCAGGTCATTGCATGATCTAGATAAGACAATGCTCCTGCTGCCTGTTTTTTGTCTCCAGAGGTACCACTATATAAGAGAGAAAAGAGCTTTAGCATCCTGAATAATTACATTTATGTTTACATTTACAGCATTTGACAGATGGGTGACTTACAGAAGTGTTTTGTGGTCTCCATCAAAAACATATCCTTATGCTAGTACATATAGGTCAGTATCTAAGAATACTAATATTAAAGTACAGTACAGTTGTTTCATAATATGTTTACAATAGTACATATAACTGATGTTTTTTAGGTGACATGGTGGAGCAGTGGGCAGCATTGCTGCCTCACAGCTCCAGGGTACCCAGTTCAATCCTGACCTCAGTTTATTGCCTGTATGGGTTTCCAGTGTTCTCCTGTTGTGTGTGAGGGTTTCATGTGGGCTGTCCAGTTTCCTCCCACTGTCCAAAAACATGCATGTAGGCATACTGGGAATGGTAAATAGCCCCTAGATGTTAATGAGTGTGTGAATGTGTGTGTACATGGTGCACTGAGATGGACTGGCATCCCATTCAGAGTGAATTTACCCCCAGTGCTCCCAGTATAAGCTCTGGAACCACCAAGCCCCTAACCAGGATAAAGTGGTTACTGAAGATGAATAAATTATTTCATGTTATTTAGTCAAATTTTTTGAGAAAGAGGTACACCTTGTTTACAAATTCAATGTAAAGATTTGTTGTGCAGGATCCAATTTTGACCACATGTGGAATTTTGACCACATGTGGAATTTGGTAAGGCAACCACATGATGCCTTGCCAAAGTGTATCGATACCGACGAATTTTACTATCAGCTCCCATTTATACGTGACTCTACATGACTAGGAATCTAAACTACTATTTAAATACAGATAAACCTAAAACTTTGTGGAGAATAGACCAACTGATTAATAGAGCATTCCCAATTATGTCATGGACTTTAGGACAGATGTCAGTATATGCATTGTAATGCAACCAGAAAAGTCCAAAAAGAAAAAGGTCATGTAAATTGAGTGCTGCCTTATTTTTCAAACATTAAAATGGAGCATACTAAAATGGAGCATTCTTTGATAGTTGTACTTCTACATGTTATTATTGTTAAAGCTAATGAACCCTGTATCATTTTGCACCATTTCTCACATTACATGGGATCATTAAAATTGTTATTAAAATAATTTCAAAGTTTTTAAATACTATTCACTGATCACTGAAAGAAAGGCCTTAAACCCATTTTGTGGTTTTGTGTCTGTACGTGACAAATGGTAAGTATTCTAGCAAAGTCTCATTGGATTTCAGGAACACTCTATACACCGAGACAGCTATATCTTTTATCTTTCACCTTGCCACACTTTTATTGAGTTTTGTTATAAGGATCCAGTTTCAGAGTTTATTAGACACAAGACACAAGCTCCAAACTTACCAGAGTATCTGTAATATTTTTACAGAAGTCTGTCTCAAGTCTGTCTTGAGATGATACTGAGAAACACTAAAAGGTAACAAAATATCTGTGCAGTAGAGGTGTAATGCAATGGCAAAATTAGTGCTCAGAATATTATCTGTTTTCGTATTCACGTTTAAATTGGAAGTGGGTGTCATCTTCTGAACCAGATCCTCTATGGATCTTCTGTCTTTGTGACTGAGTAAGCAGGCTGACTTTCAAAACAACATTGTCTTTCCCTAACAAAGAAGTTGTCATTTAACTTACAGTTGACAAAAATAGAGATTAGATATATGAGATAATATATGAGATTAGATATATGCTAGTTTTGAGGTTTGTTACATTCCACACACTATCAGAATCTACTATAAAACTCAGAGGCACTTACAGTGCTGCTGTGAGTCAAAATGGGATCCTTAAAGCTGCATTTCTATATAATGTCTGTATGATTTTCTGTGATGAAAATCATGCTTAATCAATGTAAAAGTTTTTTTTTTAATTTTAATTAATTAGTTTATTATTTTTGTAGAGAGCCTAGCGGAGATACTGTATGCTGTCCTGTGCAAAGTGCGCAGTCTGCGTGAGCTATATGGAGCAGCAACTCATTATATGAAAGCATATTTCATATTTGTATAGAAATATGGTTAAAATGTGGTTTTATTTTGGGGATATTAATACATCTAAAGGCAGCGAGTAACAGAAACCACAAGGTGCAAGAAAGTGAGATTTTATTATTAATTTAAGACTGTAGTTCATTTCGATGATGTTTGTGCATCCATAAAAAATTATGCATAAATACTATAAAAGATATATATATATATATTTCTTTTATAGTATTTATGCATAATTTTATTATATATCATTTTATATATATATATACAGTATCTCACAAAGTGAGTACACCCCTCACATTTTTGTAAATATTTGATTATATCTTTTCATGTGACAACACTGAATAAATGACACTTTGCTACAATGTAAAGTACTGAGTGTACAGCTTGTGTAACAGTGTAAATTTTCTGTCCCCTCAAAATAACTCAACACACAGCCATTAATGTCTAAACCACTGGCAACAAAAGTGTATACACCCCTAAGTGAAAATGTCCAAATTGGGCCCAATTAGCCATTTTCCCTCCCCGGTATCATGTGACTTGTTAGTGTTACAAGGTCTCAGGTGTGAATGGGGAGCAGGTGTGTTAAATTTGGTGTCATCGCTCTCACACTCCCTCATACTGGTCACTGGAAGTTCAACAAGGCACCTCATGGCAAAGAACTCTCTGAGGATCTGAAAAAAAGAATTGTTGCTCTACATAAAGATGGCTTAGGCTATAAGAAGATTGCAAAGACCCTGACAGTGAGCTGCAGCACGGTGGCCAAGACCATACAGCGGTTTAACAGGACAGGTTCCACTCAGAACAGGCCTCCCCATGGTCGACCAAAGAAGTTGAGTGCACGTGCTCAGCATCATATCCAGAGGTTGTCTTTGGGAAATAGATGTATGAGTGCTGCCAGCATTGCTGCAGAGGTTGAAGGGGTGGGGGGTCAGCCTGTGGGTGCTTAGACCATACGCCTCACACTGCATCAAATTGGTCTGCATGGCTGTCGTCCCAGAAGGAAGCCTCTTCTAAAGATGATGCACAAGAAAGCCCGCAAACAGTTTGCTGAAGACAAGCAGACTAAGGACATGGATTACTGGAACCATGTCCTGTGGTCTGATGAGACCAAGATAAACTTATTTGGTTCAGATGGTGTCAAGCGTGTGTGGCGGCAACCAGGTGAGGAGTACAAAGACAAGTGTGTCTTCCCTACAGTCAAGCATGGTGATGGGAGTGTCATGGTCTGGGGCTGCATGAGTGCTGCCGGCACTGGGGAGCTACAGTTCATTGAGGGAACCATGAATGTCATTTCTTCAGTGTTGTCACATGAAAAGATATAATCAAATATTTACAAAAATGTGAGGGGTGTACTCATTTTTGTGAGATACTGTATAGTTACTGAAAAAAATGTTGATGCGTCCAATACTTATTTCCCCCGCTGTATATACTGCAAATCAGAACTGTGCATAACTGTTCCTGTATCTGGCAATATATATATATGAACACTTTTTTTTTTCTTTGTATCTGTATTCGTATTCATTTAGGATGCATTAGTGCTTCATTCTGAATAATGTATTTAATACTGTTGGCATGCACTGTTTATATTGCATAATATTACACTTCCAGATTTCCTGGGCAAAGTCACGCATTCATATATTTTAACATCCAAATTATCCATAACCAAGAATCATATCCAGTACAATGTTTTACTTTGATGTATTACTTGATTGAAAATGTCCTATTCCAACTAGCTTAAGCCTGTGATGTTAGCTCTCAGGGACAGGATTGTTTATTTTCCCTCAATAAATTCTATTTATTTCACATTTATATATTTTAATTAAGATTGATTTTTATTATTTTTATTTTTCATTTTCTCTCATATTTGTTCAGTTTTATTTGTAAAACACCTTGGATTCTCTGGTGTGTGTGTGTGAAGTGCCCTATATAAATAAATTTGCCTTGCCTTGTATATTTCAAAACAAGATGTGTCCAATTTTAGCTGATTAACCTGTAAATAAAATGTTGTTGAAGCTTACATTTGCTTCATTTCTTTAACACAACTGTGAGTCCATATATTTAATTTAAACTGCAAGACATGTATGTTGCTAAAGTGGTAAAGTGTTGTCAACTCTTGATGAGTAACTTCTGATAATGAGTCAAGAACTATATTATACAGTACTGCCCACTACTTTGACGTTATGAGCTATCATTATTATTGCTTTCTTTTTTACTTCCATTAGCAAAGAGAGATTACATGAAAAATTAAACAGAACTGTTTGTTTTGTAGTGTGTTTACAATTATGATGGATCATATCTGTTTTTTCAGAATGACTGTTCTGGAGAGCGGAAGTCTGCGATTATCCAATGCCATGAAATCAGATGCCGGCCTCTACACATGTGTCGCACGCAACCAGTTCGGCGTAGCAAGCAGCTCAGGGACGCTGATGGTGAAAGGTTTGATGCATACAAATGATTACAAATACCACTTATAAGACATCTAACCTCTCTCATTACTTTTAAGCCATTTGCTTGCTACCAGCCCTGTCTTTTGCTTCTCTTTCTGTTAAATTTAAATTACTTAATAGAATACTTCCACACTATGAGCTCATTATGTGAAACCACAAATATTCTGCTTGATTCGAAGGAGATTATTTGGAGCAAACACAGCATGGCTAGCAAATTTTAGTAAATAAGGCAAGTGTTTTAATTCCTAATGAGATGAGAACAGAGTATACTGTCACAACCGCAGTGCGTGCAAGCCTCGGGGACTCCAGATCTGATTCCTGTCTCTGCTTCAGAGATTTATTATACAGCATTAAATATGAATGAAAGTGCTTGGCACTGTGTTTGTTGTGAATCAGAGGAGGGGAGAAGGATTTTCAGGAAGTAACCATTGCACCGGTTGAAAGAACCATAATGCAATATAATTATATCCCATAACCTTAAGTCATATGACATCAGTCAGTTATTTCTCATTCTTCATACCCTCACTGTACGTAAAAATTCAGTTAAACAAGAGTACTTCAGATATAAACTCTATTTCATAAGTCAAATATTTTTCACAATTGCACAGTTATTCATGTCAAAGCAAGTTATATTTAAGCTTTGCAAAAATGGATTCTTCTTGCTTTGTACTAACACTAAATATGTAGTCATGGAGTAACTAATTTCAAGTATGACCTTAGGGAAAATGGAGAGTGTGAATGATATTGACTAAAACACAAAGTGGAATGATTACCTTGCCATACATGTCAGTGTAAGTGATGTAACTTTGGCAGCAATATGTCATCTCTCTTAGTCTCACTGAAAGGTAATTGGTGAGCACTGATTCAGGAGAATAGATTCACTCAATAAAGAGACTGAGAATAAAGTAGTTCACTTAAATAAAGACACTAAATTCTACATTCACTAAATGTACCCAAGTACAGTTCAGCATACCTTCAGCCACACCAGAATGCAAAAAGAAATGATACTGTGTACTGTGATGAAATGATACTGTGTATGATACTGTTATTGTAACGATACAAGACTATAAACAGGAAGTAAGCGCAGGAGCAATGTCTTTATTAATAAACAAGCAAACGAAACACAGGGAGCGCGGTCTATACTGAACAAGATTAACTAGATTAAACATGAGACTAAAGTCTAGGCATTGCACAAGAACAGGACATGGAAATTAGACCGCTTCGCGAACGTAATGTATTCACCAGACAAACACTCAGTTACCATTAATACTACGTGATGTGCACAGCAACACAAGGGGTTTAAATGACTAACACAATCAATACTAAATCACAGACACCTGGAGTAAATCAAGAGACACCCTCGAACATGAACCAATGCTAAAACAAGGGGAAAACCAAAACAAACCAGGGCGCGGGTCCATATACAAAAGTCCCGTGCACGCGTGCCCTCTAAAGACGCGCGTGAATGTCGATGCCGCAGTGCCATTTGTCGGCGGGAGCGTAACAGAACCCCCTTCCAACGTGCACCCCCCTCCAACAGCGGTCCAGGGCCCCTGTGTGATCTGTCTCTTGTTGTATCGGAAAACAGGGTGGCCTCCGCCAGACGACGCCCCCAGCACGACTGGAACGCTAGACGATACCCCCAGCAGGACTGGACAACAGGACAGCTTCCTCGGCGGGCTGGAGCTCTGAAGCTGAGACCTCCCCATAGGTCTCGGGCTGGAGCTCTGAGGCTGCCAAGTTGACCTCAGACGGGAGCTCCACAGCTGAGGCCTCCCCGTAGGTCTCAAGCTGGAGCTCTGAGGCCACCATGTTGACCTCAGGTGGGCGCTCCAAAGCTGAGACCTCCCCGTAGGTCTCAAGCTGGAGCTCTGAGGTGGCGGTTACCCCCCCCACAAAAAAAATGTTCTAGGCCAGCCTTCGTGTCCGGACTGGGCAGCGTGACTGGGTTCTCAGCAGGGCAGGAAGGTGGAGCGCTGTTCCCCTCCGTGTCGGAAGGTTAGGTGCAATTTGGCGCCACAGGACAGGGGCAAAGTGCCTCCATGTTGCGGAGTATCTGATCCATCTCATCCTCCCACCGCTTCCACTGCAACTCCTCCTGCTGCCTCCTTAGCACAGCTTGGTACTCCTCCTGCTGCTTCCTTAGCGCAGCTTGGTATTCCTCCTGCTGCTTCCTTAGCGCAGCTTGGTACTCCTCCAGCTGCTTCCACTGCCAATTGTAGTACTCCTCCGGCCGCGGGAAGTCCCAGTAATACCGAAATTTCCCGACACTGCGCTGTCCTGCTACTTCCATGTTTTGGCACAGTATTCTGTAATGACACAAGACTATAAACAGGAAGTAAGCACAGGAGCAATGTTTTTATTAAAAAACAAGCAAACGAAACACAGGGAGCACGGTCTATACTGAACAAGATTAACTAGATTAAACATGACAGGACATGGCAATTAGGCCGCTTCGCGAACGTAACATATTCACCAGGCAAACACACAGTTACTGTTAATACTGTGTGACGTGCACAGCAACACCAGGGGTTTAAATGACTAACACAATCAATACTAAATCATAGACACCTGGAGTAAATCAAAACACACCCTCGAACATGAACCAATGCTAAAACAAGGGGAAAACCAAAACAAACCAGGGCGCGTGTCCATATACGAAAGTCCTGTGCACGCACGCTCTCTAAAGCCGCGCGCGCATGTCGACGCCGCAGTGCCATCTGTCGGCGGGAGCGTAACAGTTATATAGAGGTTCCGATCATTTCCGATTCATTCCTAGTGACTGTTTCTGTGGATCTTTTGGACTTTTCCCCTCTCTACAATAGATGTTAATTTAAGAGAAATGAGATGAAAAAAAACCGATAAAAACGATCAGTTTTACTGTCAATAAAGGATGAGTGACCTGACGAGTGCAGTTCTTAAAGATGTCTTTTACAAACGGAAGCACTGGTAATAGTTATAATTTTTTATGTTAGTCTAGGAAATTTTATATTAGGTAAAAGAGCTTAAAAACAGCTTAGTTATTAACACAGTGTAAAGGTTAATACACTTCAGTGTTAAATTACTCAAAGCTAAAATAATTACAGAAGATTTACTTTCATGATTTCCCCTTGAAGCAGCGTGCTCTAAGCGCGAATGCGCGAGCACCTGCTTTTCCGTTGTTGACAGTAGTGACATTTGGACACGTGTGTTTGTTTATGTTTCTGTCATGTCTCCTCCCTGTTCTGTCATTGGCTGGGATTTTCACGTGTGTCTGAATCGCGCTCAGCTGTGAGCATTTACGACACTGATCATGTCCGCTTATATACGGCGCGCCTCCCAGCACACAACGCGGAATATTACAATAGATAAGATATAGTATTGTAGATTAGTTAAGAGTCCTTACGATAGATAACCAGTCATGGTTCATGGTTCATGTTTCTCCGCTCCCAGTTCATAGTCATTGTTTGTTTCATGTTTTGTGTCTCGATCCTGTTTTCCGTGACCACGACCTTGAATCCTGCCTTGCCCCGTGTATGCCTGTTTGCCGATCGCCTGACCTCTTGCATGTTTGTGGATTACGCTTTGGATCACGTTTTGGATTTATCTGCCTGTCTCTCTCCTAAATAAAACCTGTTCATACTGCACTTGCATCCGTCCTATCTCCGCTCCGTCACAATACGTGACATTTATTCAGTGTACAGCTTAAAAGGGGTCATTTTAACAATTGTACATTATGGACATTCTGTTTTATATTAGGATTTATATGTCCCCAAAATCGTTCTTAGGGATAAAAAAGAACATCCATCCATCCATCCATCTATCCATCCATCTTATTCCACAACACTGTTAAATTCTCAAACTGTATTGGTCAGATGGTATTGTTTATTTTCTGTAACACCTTAGCTCTGCCAAGCTGAATTGTTTGTACTGTTACCTTAATGAGAGAGAAATAAAAGAGTTTCTAGCTGTTTATAGCTGCTGTAGCATAAGTGAATTAACGTGTTTGACGATGATCCACAACATTAAATGTAACTATAAACATTTACTATTAAAAATAAAACAGTGTCATTCTTTGGTTAACAAAAAAGATGTAATTGATGGCAAATTGCTGTGGTCTAAGAGGAATAAAACAATCAACTTCACACACTCTGTTTTTTATTTATTTATTATTTTTCTAAAATAGTACACCATGAAGTACTTTATTCCATACATAGTACTATTCACCTCAACAATATTCACTGTCCTGTTGCGACTAGAATCTTTATATTGTAGCATGTAAACACTGAATATAATTTTCAATAATCACAACCAGTACAAACATGCAGATCACATGATGATATGATCATCATAGATATATAGTGCCCTCCACTAATATTGGCAACCTTGGTAAATATGAGGAAAGTAGGCTGTGAAAATTGTCTTTATTGTTTAACCTTTTGATCTTTTTTTTTTTTTTAAAAATCACAAAAATACTCTTCTCTGATGGATATCAAACAATTGCAAACAAAACAAAGGTTTATCCAAAAACATCTTTGTTAAATATAGGTGTGCAACAATTATTGGCACCATTTTAGTCAATGCTTCCATTTGCCAAGATAACAACTCTGAATCTTCTCCTATAATGCCAGATAATGTTGGAGAATACATGGCAAGGGATCTGAGACCATACCTCCATACAGAATCTCGCCAGATTAGGGATGGGTGATATGGACTTAAAACTATATCACAATATTTTCTGGTATTTATTGCGAGAACAATATCAGTGACGATATGAATAAAATATATAAACCATTCACCACTGTTTTTAGCTACATGTGATAGCTGTTATCTTGAGACCCTCAGAAATACAAACATTGATCTAAAAGTAAAACTTTTTGTAGATCTTTTTTTGTAGATTTTTGTACATTTTTGTAGTGAGGTAGCTCCTCGTTTAGCGATAAACTCTTCCTCAGCTTCACGTCCACCTTCTGCCATACTTGTTTTCGCTCTGCACATGAGCTGCAAATGGGTCGCAGACCATCTCACACGAATACGTCATCAACTAAGCTTTATCATTATTATCGTTGGAAGACCAATTCTTATTGTGGGGAGAATTTATACCAGTATATTGCAAATGATAAGATATTGCCCATCCCTACTCCAGATCCTTCAAATTTCGAGGTCCACGCTGGTGGACTCTCCTCTTCAGTTTACCCCACAGGTTTTCTATGGGTTTCAAGTCAGGGACTGGGATGGCTATGGCAGGACCTTGATTTTGTGGTCAGTAAACCATTTTGTGTTGATTTTGATGGATGTTTTAGATCATTGTCCTGCTGGAAGATCCAACCACTGCCCATTTTCTGCTTTCTTGGCAGAGGCAGTCAGGTTTTCATTTAATATCTGTTGATATTTGATAGAGTCCATGAGACCATGTATCCTAACAAAATGTCCAGGTCCTCTGGCAGAAAAACAGCCCCAAAACATTAAAGAGCCACCACCATATATTTTCCATATGGCTGCTTCTCTGTATGCGCCGAAACCACCTCTGATGTTCATTGCCAAAAAGCTCTATTTTGGTTTCATCATATGGCCATAGAACCCAATCCCATTTGTAGTTCCAGTAGTGTCTGGCAAACTGAGTTTTTGAGTTTGTTTTTGGATGAGAGTAGAGGCCAGGGGCGGATTTGGTGATTTGGGGGCCCTAGGCAAAATGTAGGAATGAGGCCCTCATTTCAGTGTTTTAACATCGATATTTAAATTTTCAGCATATGTTATTTAGCATTAATAACAATAATCAAGGGAAGACTGGGACCAAAAAGTGGCAATGGACTTTCTGACCCTGAATGGACCACCACACCCGCCCACAACACCCCCCATATAACACATATAACACACAAAATTTTAACACAATACAGAAACATAAATGCTATTTAAGCATCTTCATTTGAAGTAACACTGAACACACATCAAGTCATATTTGTAAAATAGGCAAAGAGAAACAGAAGAACAGTGTGACAAAGAATATAAAACAATCAAAACAGCATGTTAGCTAGTCATGGGGCATCATCTGGGTGCAGTGTAGAGCTGCACCACTCAGCTGTACAACCACTGAATCAGGACTGAAACTTTATATTTTAACACTAACATCAATCCACATCTAATAATTTTACCCCCCCCCCCCCCCAAAAATAGACCACTACTACCATGGCTACTACTACTTTTACTACTACTACAATATTAATAATATTATTAATAATAATAATAATAATAATAATAATAATACATTTACATTTATTCATTTAGCAGATGCTTTTATCCAAAGCAACTTACAAATGAGAAAATACAAGCAAAGTGATATATCAAGCAGAGAACAATGCAAGTAGTGCTACCATACAAGATCCATTAATTGAGTTCTAGAAGAAGCAAAGTGCGCAGAGTAGAGGTGTAAGTGTCAGAGTAAGGTTTATTTATTTATTTATTTTTTTTTTATTAGGGGTTGGTTAGGTGCTCACGGAAGAGGTGGGTCTTTAGCTGTTTCTTGAAGATGGTGACAGATTCTGTGGTCCGGACTAAGGTTGGAAGTTTATTCCACCACTGAGGAACAGTTAGTTTGAAGGTTCTTGAACGGGACCTTGAACCATGCTGAGGAGGTACTACTAAGCGTCGGTCATTGATTGATCACAGATTGCATAAGGGAATGTAAGTCTTCAGGAGAGTGTTGAGGTAGGAGGGTGCTGTTCCAGACAAGGTTTTGTACGTGAGCATCAAGGCCTTGAATTTGATAGGTGCAGCTACAGGAAGCCAGTGGAGGGAGATGAAGAGGGGTGTGACAAGGGTTCTCTTGGGATGGTTGAATACAAGGCGTGCTGCTACATTCTGAATCATCTGAAGGGGTTTGATGGAGCTGGCTGGGAGGCCCGAGAGTAGTGCGTTGCAGTAGTCCAATTTTGAGGTAGTCCAGTATAATAATAATAATAATAATAATAATAATAATAATAATAATAATGTATTTTCTTTTCTAATATTAATATTATGAAATTAATTTTGATATTAGCCATACATTAATAAATAAGTCTATTTCACTTTGACCACTAACCAAGAGCAAACAATAAGTCACAGTATGGAACATGAAGTAAAGGATCGAGAAGGAATTGTTTCAAATTATTTCTATAAGATTTACAGAATAATCCATCCATCCATTTTCTGTGCCACTTATCCTATACAGGGTCCAAAAGTACGGTAGGACAGCAGCTTATTAAAATATTCTTCTTTTTTCTAAATTGTGGTAATATTTTAACGTATTTATTTGAAGTAGCACTGAACATGAATCCACATCCGAATGGCCCACTGTCATCATGTGACATTAAACTCACATATGATCATGTCTGAGTTTCATTTGGACAGAGAGAGAAAGAGAGAGAGAGAGAGAGAGAGAGAGAAAGAACCCTGATGCCTGTCCCAGCCTCGCTGTTCTTTGTCTGTAATGCTAGAGCCTTGCCTTTTTTAAACACTGTTCCTTCGCTTCATTTTTGCTCTGTCTGTACACTAGTGATGTGTTGTTTATGAATGATTTGTTCATTTTGAACAAATCTTTAATCTGAGTTGTCTCAGAGAATGATTAGTTCATTTTTGACCGTGCATGCACTGCAATATCCCCATAGGTTCTGTACAGGAAACGTCTCGAGTCTTCGGGTTCGAGTCGTTCGTTCTTCCGGTGACCGCCACATAGGCAATGCACCATGTTGTTCCGGAAACAGTATGAACGAATGACTTGAACCTGAAGACTCGAGAGATGAACTGATCATTTCTGTTTCCGGAGAACAGACTTGACAAATGTGACATGGCAAAAGAACGACTCAGATCGGGAGGTGAGGTGAACTAATAGACTGCATAGCCTAACGACCAGCTAAGCAATTAATTAATAGTTTCTGTTTCTCATAATTTGGCCTTGGTTGTATTAGCCTATAGTTTATTTTATAGTTTATTAAGTACTACACGTGATGGGGAATTTAACATGTAACATTTTAACTATATTCTGCTGAAATGAACCAAATGACTCGAAAAAGATTAATTAATTTTGTTGAATGAGATTCAAAGATCTGAATCAGTTAAATGATCCGAACTTCCCATCAATACTGTAGACTACACGTGATGTCACGACGTTTGCACGGGTTGGCTCAGTTCTTCCTGAATCATTTCTGCAGATGAGCAGTAAAATTGTGAAACAGTCAAATGTAGTATGTACTGGGGGGTGGGGGCTGACACATTCATAAATTAAGCATTCCGGTGGCATTTTAGCATATGGATTTTTAGCAAAAAGTAAAAACAAAACTTTCCTAATTGATAAACCTGTGTTTTGCTTGCAATTGTTTGATATCCATGAGAGCAGAGTATGTTTGTGATTTTTTAACACAAGATCAAAAGGCTAAACAATAAAAACAATTTTTCACAGCCTTCTTTGCTTATATTTACCAAGGGCGCTATAACGACACGAGACTATATACAGGAAGTAAGCGCAGGAGCAATGTCTTTATTTCCAACACAGAAGACACAACACAGGAAACGCAGTCTAAACAGGAACAGATGACCACGCTTTAAACGAGAAACTGGATGCGAGGCAGGGAACGGAATAGGACGCGTAAATAAGACCGCTTAGCATACTAAACGTATTCGCCATTCAAACACACAGTGAACATAAATACTGTGCGAAGTGCGTAGCCACACGAGGGGTTTAAATAACAAACACAATCAAACAGAAACATAGACACCTGGATTAAATCAAGACAAACCCTCGAACATCAACCAATGCTTAAACAGGGGGAAAACCAAAACAAACAAAAGGCGCGTGTCCATATGCAAAAGTCTCGTGCACGCGTGATCTCTAAAGCCGCGCATGCATGTCGACACCGTAGTGCCATCTGCTTGCGGAAGCGTAACAGGTGTCAATATTAGTGGAGGGCATTGTACATTGATCAGCCTTAACATTAAAACCACTGACAGCTGAAGTGAATACCATTGATTATCTCATTACAGTGGCACCTGTTAAAGGGGTGGTATATATTAGACAGCAAGTGAACAGTCAGTTTTCAAAGTTGATGTGTTCGAAGAGGGAAAAAGTGTAAGGTTCTGAGTGACTTTGACAAGGGCCAAATTGTGATGGCTAGATGACTGGGTTAGAGCATCTCCAAAACGGCAGGTCTTGTGTGGTGTTCCCAGTATGCAGTGGTTAGTACCTACCAAAAGCATTCAAAGGAAGGATGACTGGTGAACCGGTGACATGGTCATGGGTGCTCAAGGCTCACTGATGTGTGTGGGTAGTGAAGGCTAGGCCGTCTGGTCAAATCCAACAGAAAAGCTACTGTAGCACAAATTGCTGAAAAAGTTAATGCTTGCTATGATAGAAAGGTGTCAGACACAGTGCATCACAGCTTGCTGCGTATGGGACTGCGTAGCCAGAGACTGGTCAGAGTGCCCATGCTGATTCCTTTCTTTTACCAAAAGCACATATAATGGGCATATAAGCATCAGAACTGTAGCAATGGAAGAAATTGGCTTGGTCCGATGAATCATATTCTCATTTACATCATGGCCGGGTGTGTGTGCATCGCTACCTGGAGGAGATGGCTCCAGGAGACCAAATGCACCCCTGTGGTATTCCCTATTGGAAATGGCCTCTTACAGCAGGATAAAAATGAGTATGTGACTGTGTAACACAAAAAGACAGCTGGATTTAACTAGACTAGGAGAAAAAGGTCTGCATGTAACCTGGTTCCTTGAGAAGGGAATGAGACGTTGCGTGAGCTTCAGGCTGTCGGAAACACCCTCACGCGTGACTGGTATCTGAAGTCTGTGTGAAATCACGCATATTTATAGGCCTGCCATGGTCAGTTGACATGGTATTTCACGCGTTGCGTGATTATAAAATGGCACCTGTAAACCACATCAGCCTTTATTATCTGAAGTGAAGATGCGATTCACAGGCATGCCCCAGTATGACAAAGCTACGCAATGTCTCCTTCCCTTCTCAGGGAACAGGGTTACATTAATAATCCAGATGTTCCCTTTCAAAGGGAACTCAATGTTGCATGACCTTCACGCAATAGGCCCAATGGTATGGCATTGGCTGCTGCAGCCATATGCCCCAACAGTCCGTCATAGAGACTGGAGGGGATGCCCAGACCCAGCTTTATCTTGCTCAATGTTGTATTGTAACATAGTATTGACCTTATGCGTACTGGCGATAGATACACCCTCATTGTAGTGGAATCCCATATAACGACTAGAAAAGTTGTCCTCTGCCCTGGAGAAAGCATATTTTTCTTGAGGTTCAACCTGAGCCCCAAGCTCCTCATGTGGGTGAGAAGAACATCTCGATGATGAATTTCCAACTCCCTAGATTACACTAGAATTAACTAGTCATCCAGGTAGTTTAGTACACGGATGCGCTGGAGCCGCAAGGGAGCCAGAGTGGCATGCATGAACTTCGTGAAGGTGCGAGGGAATGAAGCTAAACCAAAAGGAAGAACCCAATATTGGTATGCATTGCCTCCAAACGTGAACCTCAGGAACCTCCTGTGACTGGGCAATATTTCTATGTGGAAATATGCGTCTTTTAGACCTATTGTCACAAACCAGTCCACAAACTGAATTTGTGGAACGATAAGTTTGCGCATCAACATCTTGAACCTGTATGATCAGATGATGCAGATCTAAAATTGGCCACATACTCCCATCTTTTTTGCAGATCAGGAAATAACAGCTGTCAAAACCTCCCTCCCTCATAGGAAGGGGTACATATTCTTTGGTCCCTTTGTCTAAGAGGGATCTTACTTCCTGCACTAATGTCGGGCTCTACTCTGTGCTGACTACTGTGGTGAGCACACCTCTGTACCGGGGGGTCGAGCTCTGAACAATGGTGGACAGAACCCATGGAGATGCAAATTACTATGTTCCACACTGCCAGATGGTCTTTTAGTGACGTTAACTTTTCCATATTCTGTTGGAGGGAAAGCATTAGATTTGCGTTGCCCTGTGACAGCTCACTGACCAGAGGGGACTGAAAACTTGGGACAATATTGGCTAGGGGGGCCCTACATTAATACTGGGGGCTAACTACCCTAACAACCTCACGTCTCCTCATACCTCCTTCTGCGGCCCATCAGGATCGCGCCTTCTTTGCCTGAATGGAATTCATGATCATTCTTAGATCGGGCCTACTAGCAGGCTGTGACTGTGGCTTTCTGCAGGGCGAAGTGGGCCACCACCTCTGTGCCTCCCTCACACTAGTGCTGGCCCAGGAACGGAACTGGCTGAACGGTGCCATTTGCTGTTTTGCCTTGTGAAACCTGTCAGTGATGGCGTTAACCGCTGCACCGAACAGGCTGAAAGGTTCAACAGGGGCATCCAACAGGGAGACTTTATCCTTATTCCCCATTCCTGAGAGGTTGAGCCATAGGTGCCTCTCTGCCATGAACAAGCTAACATTGAACGGCCAGTATGACGGGCTGTTTGCTTGGTCACCCAAATAGGCAAATCCGGGCCTGGGGCCCAATTCCCTCGCTTCTGTCAAGCTCATTCAGCAGGTCTGCTTGGTAGGCCTGCATACACTATTGTATGCAGTGACTCACAAGCGAGACCCACTGCCACATAGGCTTTGCCAACCAACGCCGATGTGGCCTTACACAGCTTGGATGACAAAGCTGGCCCCCCTAAATTCCCTGCCATCAATGGAGAGAGGTAGTTAGCAAGTGCCTACTCCACCTTTGACATAGCCAAATACCCATACTATTGATTCCTCATGATGGCCAAATAATTGGACATCACAGGGTTATAAATATGGCTGGTGTATGGTTTTCCCAAGAAGTGCATCATGCAGTTCTGGAAAAAGGGGAGTTCCCTTTCAAAGGGAACTTCGACGTTGCATACTGTTATGTTAAATACAATGTCTCGTTCCCTTCTCAGGGAACAGGGTTACATGTGTAACCCCGACGTTCCCTTTCAAAGGGAACTTCGACGTTGCATTTAGCATAACAGTATGCAACGTCTTGTTCCCTTCTCAGGGAACAGGGTTACTTGCGTAACCCCGACGTTTTCTGTGGTGTGAGGGAATTTTAATTTCACTGGGGAGAAAGCACTCATCGAGCCTGCCATGAGCCACTTCCTCTTCACCGGGCCAGTCTAAATTAAACTTTTCTACAGCTCTAGTGATCACTTCAAGCAGCTCTTTATATGATTGAGAGCTGCTCTCCATTTTTGGTGCACTGGGTCCCCCTCTGGCTCCTCAGAGTCAGAGAGGGTGGGTTGACTCTCCATACCAGAAGGAGGAGTCACAGCGCGAGCTCCAAACCTGAAAGCGGAGAGTCGGATCTGGAGGATAGAGCAGCAGTCATCTCTGGTTCCTCCTCCAAATCCATACGGGATCCCCAGGACCTGAGCCGGCTGCTGCCAAGGCAGCCAGAACCCCGAGGTTCCAAAACCCAACTCCCTTTGGCTGAGAAAAGAGTGAACCGAGAGCAGAGCTGCCTAATTGTGAAATAAGTATTGAACATGTCAACATTTTTTTTCAGTAAATATATTTCCTATGAGGCTATTCACATGAAACTTTCACCAGACATCAGTATGAACTCAAGAAATCTAGAAATATAAAGAATTCACAACATAAATGAAGTTATGTGTAATAAAGTGGAATGACACGGGAAAAAGTATTGGACAAGCTAACTGAAATTTATTTAATACTTAGTGGAGAAGCCTTTGTTTGTAATGACAGCTTCAAGACACTTCCTGTATGAAGAAATTAATCAGCCGCAGTATTCAGGTGTGATTTTGGCCCATTCTTCTAAACATATTGTCTTTAAATCTTGTTCAAATGGATTCAAGTCAGGTGATTAACTGGGCCATTCTAACACCATGATTGTTTTTCTCTGTAACAAATTGAGAGTTTCCTCTGCTGTATGCTTTGGATCATTGTCCTGCTCGAAGGTCCACCCACATCTCATCTTCGTCATGCTGGTGGATGGCAGCAGATTCTTCTCAAGAATCTCTCGGTAAAGGGCTCCATTCATTGTTCCTTCAATTATATGAAGTCTGCCAGTACCATGCGATGAAAAACAGCTCCAGACCATGATGGTTCCACCTCCAAACTTCACTGTTGGTATAGTGTTTTTAGGGTGATTTCTTCTCTAAACATGGTGTGTAGTATGACAGCCAAAAACTTCAATTTTGCTCTCGTTTGACCAGACTGCACTCTCCCAGTATTTCATAGGCTTGTCCAAATGAGTTGTAGCAAATTTTAAACAAACTTCAGCATGCCTTTTTCTTTAGCAATGGAGTCTTGCGGGTGAGCGTGAGCAGTAGAATGCATTGCCTATTGTTTTCTGTGATGATGGCACCTGCTGCCTCCAAGTGGTTCTGGAGCTCTTTCTGAGTGGTCCTTGGCTGTTGGGCTACTATTCTGACTATTCTTCAGACTCCCTGATCAGAAATCTTGTGAGGAGCTCCTGCGTATGGCTGGTTGATGTTGCTTCCACTTGTGGATAATGACCCCAATGGTGCTTACTGGAGGATTCAGTTTTGAAATGCGTCTATATCCGATTCCATCAATATGTTTTGCAACAATAAGGTTGTGAGGGTCTTGGGAGAGCTCCTTGCTTTTACCCATCATGAGATGTTTATTGTGTGACACCTTGGTAATGAAACACCTTTATATAGACCATCAATTTACTAACCCAGCTGATATTAATTTGCAAAGATAGGAGATATAATTACTTACAGATTTCAGTTGGTTCCTTGCCTTACCTTGCCTTTGAGAACTGTCAGTCCACTTTATTACACATAACTTTATTTATGGACTTTAATGTTGTGAATTCTTTATATTTCCAGATTTCTTGAGTTATTTTGATGTCTGGTGAAAACTTGTGAAAAGCCTCATTGGAAATATGTTTACTGAAAAAAAATGTTGACCTGTCCAATACTTATATCCCCCCACTATCTATCTATCGATATATATATATATATATCTATCTATCGATATATATATATATATATATATATATATATATATATATATATATATATTTTCACACGACAACCGACATTTCGCTGAAGATAATAAGGCTGATGATGTGGTTTACAGGTGCCGCTTTATAATCAAGTGATGTGCAAAATGCCACATCACCTGACCATGGCAGGCTTACAAATAGGTGTGATTTCACACATACTTCAGATACTGGTCATGCGTGAGGGTACTTCCCACAGCATGAAGCTCACGCAATGTTGAGGGAACAGGAGTGACATGGGAAGGTTTTTTTTTTTTTTTTATCTCAGAGTAGCTATAATAAAAAAATAATAAAAGCTTAAACCCAATAAACCCAATGTGTATTTTTAAAAGGTACATAATATAAAAAAAATTTCATTACTCACTCACTTCTGTACTAAATGCTGCATTCACAAGTCCATAAAAGACACTGTTTATTGCTCCATTCATCTCACTTTTCCTGCTTTTGCCATTACTCCATCAGCTTATACGTGAAACTCATCCCTAGATGACTCTCATGTAACTTGTAATGCATTTAGAAAAGATAATGTGTAGCTGGTAATCAATCTACACACAAGGATGGATGTGTTTCTTTGCTTGAATTAACATAAAAATCTTTAGATCTAGACTCGCTAGACAATAACATGGGACAGTTTTGCCCTAGCCATTTGCTTTTTTTCATCATCCTATTTGAGTGTTACTGCATTCTTGGCTGATGTACAAATACTTCCTCATATTATCTAGTTCCTCTCTGTCAGTATCAATAATGCAGAGGCAATGCGATGGGCTAATTTACATATGCAATTTCATTTAGGATCTGCAACCATGGCGTGTGTGTATATCAAAGCAATTGTTGGTCCTTATGGGACATGACAGCATATATTTTAAATTGACTATTGCCGTACAAGGGCTGAAAATACCTGTCACATCAGATTCTTCCTTGGTAAGTGTGTGTAAACTCATCACACACATACACACACACATGTACACACACCATAACAATGACAGCAAATGATACAGCTTATCAGCTCAAGTGATGTCACAATTATCCCAGTGCTAAGAGGATATTAACCAGATTCATTAGTCTTAATTAGAAATAGATTTTTTTTCTAGACAGAGATTAACAGAGGAGCAAATTACATGACTGGAATTCTGCCCTTGCACCTAAAAGGCTCTCGAAATCTTTCTGACTTCTCAACCTTGAGTCTCTTAAATCTCTGTCAAATGACCACGCTCAGTCCCAAACAAATTAATGGTAAATTACTCCATCTACTAAAAGCCTCTTCAAACACCACAATCAAATGACATTTACTCAAGTTAATGTCCAGGTTTTTCTCCTGAAGAGCAATTCTTGAGCAATTGAATTGAATTAGGATTGTGAGTGTTGTATTTTCACTGGAGAAAGTTGAGAATCGAAAGAAACGTCATGTTTTATGTCGTGCTCTGTTTTAATTCAGTTTGGTTATCCCCACAGATTCTCCAAAACCCGTTAGCTGAAGTACCTCCTTTTGTCACTTTTGCTCTGTTGTAACTTTGGTGTTGAATGGGAAAATAAAGTCATTATTTGTAAAAGTCAGCATTTATCAGTGAGATTGGGGAAATTTATGAGAGTGAATTAAATTCTAATGATTATAACAAGCTCCATGTCCCAGCATGCTGTGTAGATAGCCCCGCCTTCAGCAGTATGCATCAATTGTTTTGTTTTTTGTTTTTTGAATTTTCAACATGGTAATGTTGAAAATGGGTCAAGTTAAAAGAAACAAAATCTAGAGATCTATAGTACATAAAAAAGAGCTTACAGTAATATCAAACTTTATTCATGAATTCTTGAGGGGAATTACGCCATTAAAACTAACAAATAAGCTGCAGAAAGCAATTGTTGAGATTGTTAGTGCCATATGGTAAATGGCTGCTGGTGTAAGGATAAGAAACTAAAAGAGCTAGCACTGAAACTTAAAACAGTGGTATGGAAGGAGGTTTCATTCCCTGTTCTAGCAGATAGATAATGGGTTTTGGGGGTTATTACTGGAATCCCATTAAACATGTCAGTTTTCCCAATTATGGATGGCATCATGGGCACTAAAGTGAAGGAAGTCAAAAAGGTTTAAATGTGTAAGGGCAAATGATTTTCAGTGAAGAGAAGCTCCAAGATGGAGTATGATTTCTAAGTTACCCATTTACCTCAAATATTCCACAACAGCATTTATCCTAAAATGCAATTTGTTTGTATCCTAAAATTCTACTAAAATGCTCACAAAATAAACAAACAATTGCGTGAAATTCTGGCGACATTTACTAAAATCATTTAACCATTTGACAGATGTAAGAATTGGAGTTGATGCATCTTCTTACAAATCTCCCTGCCATCTGGGAAGACAGGAGTCCCACTTCCTTCCATGTGGAAAGCTGTAAAAGAGCAAAAAGAGTGTTAGTTGTTAGCTACAAAATATGGACAAATGCCTTTGGGCTTTCACTGAGAAACTGTGTTACAGAATACCAAATTGTGTATTTTGGAAATATGACCTCCACTTTCCTAATGAACAAAATGGCACTGTAGCTTCACCAGGAAAATTTAGCTAACTTACAAATATTTATTTTCCAACCTTTAACACCTGATTGCCAATTTGTTTTTGCACAACCTAATTAAGTCAACCGATATTACAGAGATAGTGGAAAGCATTACAACCTACTGTAATCCCCAACCTCTCTTTTTGTCACGTTAATCTTGTGAAGAACTTTTGGCCTTGACATTACTGAACTAGATAAGTTCCGTTAGCCACTGATTATCTGCACCTGTTAACCAGCATTAACATTCACCTGAATGTCAAATGTCACATGAAGAAATATGGTGCTAACCCATCCTCCTAATGCTAGTGATTTCCATTACTACAGCTTGCCTTGTCCAAAACACTTGCTAAATGTAGTTAACGTTAACCCAATCTCTGTATTACATCATGGTGAATAGCTGTAATAGCTAGGTTATCATTAACTTTCAAAAAGGTCATGGGAATATCTAATATTACCATAAGCTGTATGCTAAAGTAATGTTATCAACTCAGGTGAGTGTCTAGGTTAGCATCACTCATCCCTACTGGTGACAGCATCCAGCTAGCTAACCTTAAATCAGAGCCTCAGACAAGATGCAGACCCAGAGATTTGTTATGTTTGTGGAATGGGTTAGTGTGTTTAAATAATGGGGAAATTTTTTTATGCTTTTTGTTGGCAATAGACTGAACTTTCACCTCAGAAAATTAAAGGCCTCAGGTTTCCTGAGTCTTTAATCTCCCAGTCTGGTTCAGTACACAGAACCACAATCATGGGGAAGATGAAAGTAAATTTTGCATTTCATTTGGAAATCAAGGTCCCAGAGTCTGGAGGAAGAGTGGAGAGGCACGGAATCCAAGTTGCTTGAAGTCCAGTGTGAAGTTTCCACAGTCAGTGATGATTTAAGGTGCCATGTCATCTGCTGGTGATGGTCCACTGTGTTTTCTCAAGTTGAGAGTCAATGCAGCGTCTACCAGGAGATTTTAGAGCACTTCATGCTTCCATCTGCTGACAAACTTTATGGAGATGCTGATTTCCTTTTCCAGCAGGACTTGACTTGGCACCTGCCCACAGTGTCAAAACTACTAGTAACTGGTTTGTTGACCATGATATTTCTGTGCTTGATTAGCCAGCAAACTCGCCTGTCCTGAGCCCCATAGAGAATCTATGAGAGACACCAGACCCAACAATACAGACAAGCTGAAGGCTGCTATCAAAGCAACCTGGGCTTACATAACACATCATTCCATTACCTCCATGCCACACCGCATTGATGCAGCAATTCGTGCAAAAGGAGCCCCAACCAAGTATTGAATGCATAAATTAACATCCTTTTCAGAAGGTTGACATTTCTGCATTATAAATTGTTTATTCTAATATTTTGAGATACTGGATTTTTGATTTCCATGAGCTGTAAAACTATTTCACTTTAAGTGTAATGAATCTAAAATATATGAAAGTTCCACTTTTTCATTAAAATATTGCGGGGAAATGACCTTTTCCACGATATTCATTTTTTTTTTAAATGCACCTGTCTATTGTTATTGTTCAGGAGAAAGGCAGGCCTTCTAGAAGAAATAAGTAATGATAAGTTGCAGAAAATACTCTGCACAACAGCTGAAGAAGTAATAGGTAGTCGAAATACGATTAAAAGAAAGAAAGCAGTACACTGGTGAACAAGGATATGTAGTAAAGCAATTAAAGATAGACAAACGGCACTTATCATTTTGCTGGTTTTATAAACTGCAAATGAGCTCAAACTGAAGTAAGAAGAGTCATTCATGCAGCAAAAACATGTTCGAGACAATTAGTGGAGTATTGGGTACTATTAGAAAGATGGCTGGCATTAGAAAGGCATATATATATATATAAAATGATGGGGGAAAAATATAGCTGTTAATGATGAATACAAAAGCTGAAGTGTTAGTTGAGGTATTTGTTAGAGTACATAGTAACAACAATTTGACAAAATAAGATAGGATGTTTACAGTATAGGACTAGGAAGAAGGAAAAAATCAAAATAAAATCATTAGGAATCATTGAGAATATACATTCTTCAATTCTAAACATTTAATTGCATGTAGTTTTTACATTAAATGAATTAAAATGAGCTCTAAAAAGAGTAAAACAAACTTCCCCATTTATGGATGATATTTGCTATCATATGATTAAACATTTGACAAATTCACTTCCAGCATGTACTAAACTAAGTAAAATATTAGAAGAACTACCTTCCACCTGGAAACAACAGGTAATAGTTCAGATTGAGAAGCCAGGTAAAGATACCTGTACCTTAATGACTAGTAACTGCAGACCTATTGACTTAACTTCAACATGTAAATTAATAGAAAGAATGGCTGTACATAGATTAGACTTTTTTCTTGAAAGTAGAAGTCTCCTGTCTCCATAGCATTTCTTTCCTGGCTTTTGTAGCTGACATAATACCAAAGACGCTAAACTAGACATTAGATTAGCTTACTAGACATTAGCTTACTAGACATTAGATTTGCTCAAGTAAGATGAAGCTGCATTTTTCTTAGGCAGAAAAAGCCTTATAATTAAGCTAGCATCTGTGGGATTTGGTGAGAAAATATTTTATTGGATTTTGAAATGGTGTTAGAATAGGAACATCATGAAAATTGTAATTAATTAGTGCTTTTCGGTCATACAATATATTTTGACTTATTCTACTCTGTTTCCTTATTTGCAATTTTAACTTCATGGTACGTTAAAATGTCTGGAAAGAACACGAAAACCCATGGTAGCATTCAGACACGACTGAGGCAAAGTGTGCGTGCCGTGAGCGAGTCTCCTTCTCCCCCTGAATCCACACCGCCGAGCGGTGACCCTGACTTCGCCGCACTAAGGCTTGAGCTGCTGGCTTTACTGAGGAAGGACATCGCCGATATTTTTAAAAAGGAGCTCCAGGAGCTCCAGGAGACTCTCGGGGGTGCGCTGTCTACTATCCAGCTTGACCTGCAGGCCGTGAAGACACAGCTGGCTAGTGATAAAGTTGCTACCGAGGCTACCATATCAACACTGAAAGGTACTGTTGGGGAAATGGAGCACGCTCTCTCCAGTTGCACCGATGACATAGTTCATATGAAGACTACTATCGAGTCTCTCACTGTGACCGTGACTCAATTAGAGAATAAATGTGAGGATTTGGAGTCGAGGTCATGGCGCAATAACATTAGGATAGTGGGAGTTCCAGAGGGCGCTGACACCTGTACAACCGCTGCTGTAGCGGCCTTGTTAAAAGAGGCGTTTGGTCTGGAGAAGGAGCCGGTTTTGGACCGGTCCCACCGGACCCTTCAGCCGAAGCCCAAGCCTGGTGAACGACCACGAGCTATTGTGTGCAGATTCCACTATCACAGTGACTGTGTTGACGTTTTACGCCGTGCGAGAGAACTCCATTGCATTAAAGTGAGGGATTTGATCATCTCCGTTTTCCCTGACTACACAGCCAAGACAGCCCGGGCCCGGGCCGCGTTTAACGAGGTTAGGCGTCAACTTCGTGGTTTTGAGGGCGCTCGCTATGGAATACTTCACCCAGCTCGGCTTCACATTACATATAACGGTGTTCAGAAGGACTTTATTTCAGCGGAGGAAGCAGGAGACTATGTTAAACTCTTGATATCGGGGTGAATTGCATCATCTACACAGCGGAGTCTTTTTCGCTCTTCTATTATTTTTATTTTTTGCACTCGGCCTTCCAGCTCTACAGAATTCGGATACTTATTGAAGATATTGTCGTTGCATTACTTCGCCTAGATTTTGTGGATTTACTCCTCTTAAAATTTACTTCTGTATTAATGTGCTTCTCTGTTTTGATGCTCTGACCGGGTTAGAGTTTCTGTTTATTTAATTTTATTAGTGTTATCTCCTCGGCTTTACGTGCTACACTGTTATATTATTTGTTACAAGTATTTAAAAGGTAAGGACATTATATTTATTATTGTGTGCAGACTGTTTATCAGTCTTGGTAATTTTGTTGGTTAGTCCAGCTTACTCTCCGAGTTGTTTTCACATTGTGGACAACGTTCGGTTTTTGTAGGATACACTGCTGTCTCATTTGTTTATGGAGACTTTGGGTGTGTGGATGTTTGGAGGATTGTGAGAGTAAGCAGAACATGCCAATGCTTTGAAGGATGTAATGTTATTTAATTGCGAATCTGTTTTTAGAGGATTTAAACCTAACATGGTGAACAAATTATATTATAGAATTGAGGCAATTTTACTGGGGTTATCTCATGCAGTGTAGCAAGTAATAATCTGGGAGGACCTTTGTAATATCACAGTCTAAAACTGGATTTAAAGAGAAGCAAATTAGTAAATGAATCACATGTAAATGAATCATACATAAATGAATCACATGAAAATGTATCACTTGAATATGAATCACATGAAAATGAATCTCATGAAAATGAATCACATGTAAATGAATTATACGTAAATGAATCACATGAAAATGTATCACTTGAAGAATAGGAACATCATGCTCAAAATTATCCAACAGAAAACAAGGTGGTGTTTGAAGATCAATTATAATTAACATCATGATCAATGACATCTTTTTTCAAATCTGTATATGCTGTCTATAGGAAAGGGGGATAACATGAAATATCTAGTAAAACATGCAAAAAGGATAAGAAATGGTCAAATAATTCGGAAGTCTATCTTTTTGTAACTAAAATGAACAAAGAAGAACAAGACTCAACATTCATTTAAAGTTGTATGAGGAAACATTAGAGTAAGCTTCTGTAAGAATTTTAGGTGTATCATTTAATAAAATGGTAAATAAATGCAAAAATAAAAGTACTTAGCAGAGTTGGATTAGTGTGTCAGCTATATATTGTGAACTAGTCAGGTCAGCAATGGATTATGGATGCTTTATGGATCATAAATAACATTTCAAAAGAGAGAATTCAACCACAAGCACTAGGAATATGTTTCAGAGCTTCTCAAATATACCTGGAATACAGGTGGGAACAAGAGATATGCAATTGAAGATAAGAAAGAACCTGACAAAGTGTTATTGGGTTATACTGAAAAGTCATATGGAAGAGTGTTGGGAATATAATTATGTAAACTTGAAAAAGCTTTGAACAGGATCCACATAATGTGGGATTACAAATATTAATGTTTGTCCCTTGGTGGTGGTATCTGTTCCTGATACCCTATGTTGATTTAAAGCTGCAAATCCAAATTAAGAAAAAAGTAAAATATATGTCAACAGATTTGATAGCAAATCAATATTGGATTATTATATAGGCATAAGATAAACATAAGGCACAGAGCACAGATATATACAGATGCATCAAAAATGATATAAGTACTGGGTGCACAGGACCAAGAATTTAAATCCAATGGTTCAAAACTGGAGATCAAAAAAGACTTTCAGATCATTAGCAGTATTTTCCTCTCAGATTATAATCCATAATTCTAACACTACAACAAATGAGAAATACTGCCTATGAGAACAGTTCTATTCTCAGACTCTAGTCTGAGTGTTACAAACCCCGAGTAGCATCTAGAAAATCTAGTCAGCGTCTAGAAAAGATCTCACATGAAACATGAAACCCAAGTGAAAAGGAAAAGAAGAGTTTGGTGCAACATTTAGAACTTTTCTCAGGCTACCCATTGGGGTGTAAGGCAACAGATCTAGAGCTGCAAAATCAGCCTAAACGGTCAATTTAATAGTTTTTAGTGTTCTTTGGAAGATATTGAAGAGCCTTTTTAACCGCTATAATGTGTTCATGTAACTGCATAAAATATAATGCATGTTGGAGTACATATCTTGCAGGCTCTCCATTAAAGAATGTGATCACGTGACCAGCGTACTCTCTATATCTGTGCAACTGCATTACATGCTTAATTAATAGAATGCTGCTTTTCACTATGTGACTCACATGGTCAAATTTTTGTATCATGAAACATCATGTATTGTTACACCTCTAGTTCCCACCCATGCGTTGTAAAAGAGAATGAGCTGATTCTGCTATAGAGGTATTCACAGAAGACAATATAGAAATAAGAGCACTCTTTGGTACATCCCAAGTGAGTTCAGTTATTATAATTACTAATAATTGGCAGGAGAAATGGGACAAAGAGAAAAGAGACCTGCATCATTTGATGAATATGAGCAGAAAGAGAGAGGACACAATTCACTGTATATAAGCTAGAGACCGCATGTTATACCTAAATGTCCAGCATACTATATGTTAAAGAAAGAAAGGAACTCTATTATGAAAGATTGAAGTAAAATAAAGTAACAAATAGGTAATTAGTTCAGGTGTGTTGAGAGCAGGGAAAACATTAAGCTGCAGTCCAGAAGGTGGCACCAATGCACCAAAACAGGTTTGTCACCTGAGTAAAGGAAGAAGAAGAAGAAGCAGAAGAGGCCACAAAACAATCTTTGTACAACATTGCACCATCTATGTTCTCATGGGCTGCCATGTGACCATGTTCATGTTAGTTAGTATTGGTTAATCTTGACTTTTTGTTTTCATGTGTATTTTCTGGGTTCATCTGAGTATCTGTGATTCTCTGTCTATTTTAATATTAGCACTTGGAAATAAACTGGTGGATTAGTGTTTTACCCCTACTCTAAGTGTTGTGTTGTTACAATGATAGTGCAAGCAAAATTAATTTAAATAATTTATTCTTTCTTAATTAATAGAAACAGGAATATCCCTCAGGTTGTATATTTTGTCCAAGAAGCACAAATTCCACATTGTAATTCAGCCAAATGCCTTTCAATCCAGCATAAATTATATTCTTGCTTTTATGAAATGATTGTCAGATTGAACAACTCTATAAATGTCTTGCATTAGACTACAACCCAGGGTGTTTTATATATAACGGTGTCCTTGTTTTCTGTTGATGCTTCTCTCTCTGTACTTAGCCCTTTGGGACTCACTTGTTATCATAGTATTAACCAAGCTAAAAGAAAGCAATGACAAAGAAGATTACTGCTTGATAGGGTATACTTGGTGTTGGTTAACTTTTATTTACATTGGATTCGTGTGATCAGATCTCAGCTGTGCGATGTCTTGTGAGCTTTAAATTGAGCACTCAAATCAGTACTTTTCAATTATCAGCTACTTATAGTGGTGGCGGAACCAGATGAACGAATTGAGAGAATAAGAATACTGTATGTATATTCTTTTCTAACAGTGTTTTAATATACACTTTGTAGAAGTTTTAATATTCTGAGCTCTCTCATTATTTTGAGTTATTAGTATTCAGTTAACACATATAGGTTTTATTATTGGTAATTCCCCTGAATGTATTCAGGTATAGTCAAGGTTTTGATTCCTAACACTTAAATCAACAAGATTTCATAATGGTCACTGAGCTTATTTTAAAATACATATTTATACAATAACACAATAAGCTGCCCTACAGAAGCCCTAAGCGGCCTTGCATTACTCAAATTAAAGCTATCCCTATCAGCCATTTGAAACCCGGAACATAAACAGGCACACTCTGACCAATGAAAGAACAGTTTACTCACATGTGACTTGCATAAACACATTTTGGTATGCTTTAAAATGTTGCCTTGTGAAATCGAACTGAGTCAAGGAGAAAGTGTGTTTGTGTGTGTGTCTGACTATATGTCTGTGGACCTCGACCAGAAATGCACTAAAGTCAGAAGGGAATCCAAGTCCTCTGAGCGTTATAGACTAGTAACAACATCTTCAGTAGATTCGAGATTATAAAGCAGAGATGAAAGGCCACTGGGACAGGAAAAGAGGGATAACCTGCTGGTAAACTTCAGCAACAGTCTTCTTTGTCCTGTTTGATATGCATTCTCTTTTTCCTGTGACATTAGAAGTGACATAAGAACAATGGGCTGCACTGCAATGTCACCTATTATGCTGTTGTGACAGACACTTGGAGTGAGCTCTCATCCTCAAAATAAAAGAAGTGATGCCTCCTCATTGTGTTGGTCACAAAACCCTGATAGCCTGTTCCTGATAATGTCGCCTTTACCGTCTCATATCAGAAAAAAGAGATGAGTAAGATTATTTCATTATGTTGGGGCTCTATAATAGAAGACATATCCTCAACCCTAGATTGAAAGCCTGATTCTGGCTGTGTGAATTTAGGCTTGTCTGGGGGGCATTGTCTGCCATGCATAATTTATTCCAGGTGAAATTCTGCTCAAACATGCACACAGCACCCTCATGAGGTAGAACCTGTTTTTGCTACAGAATAAAAGCTTTAATTTATTTATTTACTTATTAAATTTTCATTCCACACTCTCTTTCTTCATCCCTTGGTTTTGAAAACTAGCCCTACTAGGGGTGGAGGCTTTATAATTTCTCAAGTGGTACTTTTCTGGGAAGTTATGTCTCTGACACATGCTGCTTCTGTCCATTGCCTTTCACTGATTACTTTTCAATAGGCTCATCAGCACTGTCTTTGTTATGCTCGACGTGGAGTAATTGGCATTTTTATGTATTGTGGTTGTGGAGAGTAACTCAGAAGTACATTTCCCATTTGTCTTTGGTTTTAAGTTTTTTACACATTCAACCTGGCCTCAGATAAAATTAACATAAATACTATTACTTAAATTTCAACAGAAAAAAAACAGTAAAAGGACTCCACAAAAGTTTAACAGCATACCTCTTACTAACCTGTGCATTTGTAATCATTCTTAATAATTTGTAACTCTAAGAGTATTGACCACTAAATAGAATTGTGAACTCTGCTTGATTGTTACAGAGGCCACAGTAATCACTACTCCTCCTTCAACACTGGACGTTACAGTGGGTGAGAGCATTGTTTTGCCCTGTCAGGTGACCCACGACCCCTCACTGGAGCTCAAGTTTACATGGTTTTTCAACGAGCAGCTTATCCATTTTGGCAGTCATGGAGGATACTTTGAGAAAGTTGGTAGTGTAAGTACTGACACTTGTTGATTGGTATTTGTGTCTTTCACTAATGTTACAAGAGACAATACACAGTTTTACACAGAACTGACCTCTAAAACATACAAATATTGAATTTGGAAGTTGGAAGACTAGCTATAATGTAGCTATTTTAGCTGCATTATAAGCATTACATCTTACTTCTAGGCTGAGATTATGTGCCATAATGCATACTGTTGTGCATGGGCTTCTTCTTCTAAAAGGGCACTGCTTGAAGCTTGAGTAGTCATCTGTAACCTGATATACTCGACAAATTTGTGCAGAACCATTTCCATAATATACTATATACTTTATTCTTTACATGTAGAGCTACAAAAGACTCATAAAGTATACTCAAGCTACTGTACTTGTAACAACTCTTTATAGCAAATAATATGTACACTATGGCCAAAACTATGTGGACACCTGACCAAGACACCAATGTGTGACTTCCCCAAACTGTTGCCACAAAGTTGGTAGCACACAGTTATATAGGATGTCTTAGAATGCTGTAGCATTGCAATTTCCCTTCTTTGGAAGTATGAGGTTTAGCCCTTCACTGGAACTAAAGGTCTAGCCCGTGTCCCAGCATGACAATGCCCCTGTGCACATAGCAAGGTCCAAGAAGACATGGTATATCAAGGCGGGGGTGGATGAACTCGATTGACCTCCAAAGAGCCCGAACCTCAACCCCACTGAATACTCTGTGCCTGACCTCACTAATACTCTTGTGGCTAAATATGCAAATCCCTGCAGTCGCACTCCATAAATGAGTGAAAAGCCTTCCCAGAAGAGTGGAGGTTATTATAACAGCAAAGGGTACTAAATCTGGAGTGGGATGTTCAAAAAGCACATATGGTTGTGATGGTAAGGTGTCCACAAAGTTTTGGCTATATAGTGTATCTGATGCTTTATATTCAACTGCGAAAATAAATAGTGGCAACCCCCATTGCAGAGAGGTTATTAAATGAATTACCATATGCTTATTCTCCAAAATTAGATTTACTAGGTAAGAAACAGAAGCTTCACCCACCCTGTTGATTGGAAAATAATGAATGAAGTTGAAAATGTACTATGCAGCTGAAGACAGTAGTTAAGTATTTTTATTCAAGCATGGCAGTCATATAAGCACACCCCTGTGCCTCACTTGTTCACCAGCAGAGTACTAGGGTTTACCAAAGAATTAGTGTTACAAATCAGATTCACATGAATGTCATTAAATCTGAGCCTATTTACAGTATACACTACTGGCTAAGATAAATCTTTCTAATTGTTCTGTGAGTCTGAGTATTTGTACATATTTATTTATTGTATATATTTGTATATCTGAGTATATGAGTGTCTGCTGTGACCATTGGACTGCTACATGGTATTTTTCAAGGAACACAGAAAGGTTACATTTGGATTGTGTATTGCTCTGCATAATTTGTGCTGCTACTGAGTAGCTGAGTAAATTTTGCCAAGGTGCACCGCTCTGAGCGAGCACAGTGGATAACTTAGTAGAAATGTTTTTAAAAAAGCCATTTTTAGCACTGTTCAAATAATATAGGTTTTTGCAGAAAGATGAAGAGCATATTTAATGAGCATCATGAATTTCACATCTTAGCCATCTGATTAGGAGGTTTCTCTCCTAAGTAGAAGAGTTTTTGCATGGGCAATGGATATTCCTTACTCAGACTCTTACCCAAAATTTGGACACAGGTATTGTTGCTAATACTTTAACCCCACTTCCTTTTTCTGGACCAGATCTATTTTTGCAATACTTTGAATTTGGTTCAGCATTTAATAACATCACACTTCTACTGCCAAGAAAACTTCCTAACTGCTCAACAAATCAGCTTGACATATACAGCAAGGTTAATTAAGCAAAAAACAGACATTTGACATTTGTCCCCCTTTGTCAATACTTGGTAAAACCACCTTTGCTGCAATTACAGCTGGACGTCTTCTGAGAAATTGCTAAAGCCAAAGCCATGTGTTAAAACCATATGCAAGAGGGTGAATACTTATGGAAGGCACTGTATAAATTAGCCTTTGCTTGTACTGTATAGCCCTTCTTGCCCTTATCAATATATTTCCAAAGTTTTAAGTAAAGCCAAAATACCTCTCTCCCATTGCTTCCCCATTACCTCCACTCTTGGTAACGCCAACAGTATAACACTGCACAGTAAAGTTTTACAGAAGCTCTTGAACTCAAGTGCAGTCATCCACTTTTTTGCACTGCAGATAGATTTTTCTTTGTGGAAATGACAAATGGAGGTTTCTGTCACTGCAGTGGAAATAGATATTTAAATTCTGTGCTAGTAAAATATCATTACCATTGGTGGGTATGAGAGGAATAGGAGGTCATAAAATGAAAGAAGAAAAAATGAAGGTTCTAAAATGGGATAATGTCACATTAAGGGCTTTTCATGCACTAAATAAGCACTTTACTACTGCTGGCAGCCAAGCTTCATCTATGGGCCTATTTACTCACAAAAGTACCACAGAGAAGAATTATGATGTTGGAAATTGAGAGCTTCTAGAAGCTATAGAGGAGTAGTAATTGTGGAGCAAGCAGAATATTCTTGCCTTCTTTCAGAGAAATCATAGTACTTAAACCCACAGTACATTGGTGCAGCATGTAGCATTGCTGCCTTATACCTTCAGGGCCCACAGTTCAAATCTTGTAACGCTGTCTGTGTGAAGTTCATCCAGGTTGACCTCCCACCTCCTATAACATGCTAGTAGGTAAACTGAATACTCTAAATTGCCCCAAGATGTGAGTGAGTATATGAATATCTGTGGGCAGTATTCCTGGGATATGAGACTCTGACCAGGACAAAGCAGTTATTGAGGATACATGAATAAACTACGCTACAGACCTGGCTCCTAGAACACTAAAGTGGATGATCTGTCATGACAGAATGTTGAACATCGTTGCATTACAGCACACAGCCATTCAGCACTCACAGTTCCACCCTGGCTAGACTTCCAGACTTCACAGTCTTCCAGCTGGACTTCTAGCAATAAAGTCTTGCAGCTGAGGCACTGTTTCCAAATCATTGGATATGTGGGGCAGCTTGGTTAAGACCTTGCTAGACTAGTAGGTTTATGTAGGGGGAGGGTATTTGTACCAAATGGTTAGGGGGATGGGGGGCAGGCAATTTAACATGATATTGGACAGTACTATTTGTGTGGTATTTTGTACACTGTTGCCTAGTTCTATCGATCTTCCTCCACTTAATTAACCACTATCAAATCTGCCATGATACAGTGACCTTAAAAAGAGTACTACATTTCAGTTCTCTAATGTAGTGTCAGTCCTCTAATTGACCATTTTAACCAAAATGAATCAAAGAAACACATTATTCACTTTGTGTAACATCAGGTGCGGTTTTGAGCATTACTGTAACAAAACAAAAACTAAACTAGTTTAAGGCGACTCTAAAGGAAGTTATTATAAGAGATTTTCCTCATTATGCCCAGGGACTGACAAGCTCAAATGTTTTAATAAAGAGTGTGAATAAGCCACATGCTTTTATTCATATTTCATTAAATTTTCATAAATTCATTTTCTTTCTGTGACTAGCTTTGCCTTGTGTGATTCATCACTGTGGTTCTCATCATTATGAAGGCCCAAGCAGATTATGGCATGGACACCAATGATATGACAACTATAATAGCCATATAAAGAAGCTTTGCGGAACTGACACCACTTTATACTCACCATCCACTTTATTAGGAATACCTGTACATGATGGTAATTCATGCAGTTATCCAGTCATCCAATAACGTTGCAGCAGCACAACGCTTAAAATCATACAGATATTGGTCAAGAGCTTCAGTTAATGTTCACATCAAACATCACAATGGAGAAAAATGTGAGTTCAGTGACTTTAACCATGGCATGGTTATTTGTTTCAGGAGGGCTGGTTTGAGTATTTCAGAAACTGCTGATCTGATGGGATTTATCATGTGTATCAGTCTCTAGATTTCCTAGAGAATGATGTGAAAAATGTAAAACACACAGTGTGCAGTAAGCAGTTCTATTAGTGGAAATGCCTTAGTAATAAGAGAAATCAGAGGAGAATGACCAGACAAGAAAGCTATAGTTATTCAAATAACCACTCTTTACAACTGTGGTCAGTAGAAATGCACAACACATTGAACTTTGAGATGGATGGGCTACAACAGCAGAAGACCACATCAGATTCCAGTCCTATTCACCCACAGTGGTGGAATGAATTTCCAACCTCAATCCAGACAGCAGAATCTGTCACTATCTTCCAAAACGGCCTGTTCCGTGAACACCCCTACCCACACTTAAAAAAAAATTCTGCAATGACACTGGCTCTTACACCTCTACTCTGTGCACTTTGCTTCTCTAAAACTCAATTAAAAATCTTGTATGGTAGCACTACTTGTATTGTTCTCCGCTTGATATAATACTTTGCTTGTATTTCCTCATTTGTAAATTGCTATGGATAAAAGTGTCTGCTAAATGAATAAATGTAAATTAATCTGAGGCTTTGGTGACCATAGACTCAATAAAACTGGACAGTTTAAGATTAGAAAAACTTCACCAGGTCTTTTTTCTATCTTCCACTGTCCAGACTCGGTGTATATTTTTTCATGTTTCTGATGTTTGATGTGAACATTATCTCAATACACCCTTGACCTATATCTGCATGATGCATTGCACTGCTGCCACATTATAGGCTGACTGGTTAATTGTATGGAAAAGCAAGTGTAAAGGTGTTGCAATAAAGTGGGCAGTGAATGTATTTGCAGGTTAAATGCATGACTGAATTATCTAGCATGATCATTATGTCAAGTTTTATATATTAATGACAATGAATAAATAATTTCTAATAAACAGCTCAGACATCTTCAAGACTGTAACAGTCCAGCGACCTTTACTTACTACACAAATTTAATTCCACCTCTTTGTTTCTTTGGTATCAAGTGTGTGTACAAGACAGTTTGAATTTGTGCCAAAGCAGTGTTACTTTGTGTTAACAGAATAGCATTTATGTTTCTCTGGGACTGAATACACACAGAGAGAAAAGTGACCAATGATCTTAGTTGATTACTGTCTTACTGTCTGTCCTCAGCATTCATCCGGAGACATCATGATTCGGAACATTCAGATGAAACATGCAGGGAAGTACACATGTGCTGTGCAGACCAAGGTGGACAGCAGCTCTATTGCCATGGACCTGATTGTCAGAGGTGCCATTCAAACCTATGCTGTATGATTATACCATGGAAGACCAATTCTGCTCCTGCAGAAAGTTTAGATCCAAACCTAATTTAAGACATCTGGTCTAGTCAATCAACATGCATATCGACATGAAAATTAGATACTGAAGATGATAGATTAGGGCTGGAACACTCCTTTTCAAGGCAGCCTTGTGGTCCTATGCAGGTTTTAACACTCCTTTTTCAAATTTCTATTTCTGTCTTAAGAGGAATATAGTAAATATAATAATTACTGTAGATAAATATAAGAAATATAAAGTGTTTTAGTTCATATTTTGTGGTAATTTTAAGGATATAGCCTTTGCTTTCATTTTTATTAAATCAACTCTTTTTTTTTCTATTAGCTAGCTCACAATAACTCAAAACCGATGACACACTGTTGCTGAAATAAATCCCTACCACATGAACTATGAATATTTACACATTGCTTGCACATGGAACAGTGCAACACATACTCAGGCTAATGAGAAAAGGACACTATATCTAATTTGTGTACTTAAAGCCAAAAAAACACATAAATACAGTGGTGCTTGAACGTTTGTGAATGTAGAATTGTCTATATTTCTGCATATACATGACCTAAAATATCAGCAGATATCTACACAAGTCCTAAAAGTAGACAAAGAGAACCCAATTAAATAAATGAGGCAAACAAATTATACATGGTCATTTATTTATTGAGGAAAATATTTCATATCTGTGAGTGGCAAAATGTTTTGAAGCTCTAGGATTAGTAGTTAATTTGAAGGTGAAATTAGAGTCAGGTGTTTTCAGTCAATGGGATGACCATCAGGATTGAGTGAGCACCCTGTTAACAGGGTTAGTAGTGATCCCTGCTAACAGGGATCTGAAAAGTCTGGTCTTCACAACACATGTTTGTTGAAGTGTATCATGGCATGGAAAAATTAGATTTCTGAGGACCTCAGAAAAAGAGTTGTTGGTGCTGATCAGGCTGGAAAAGGTTACAAAACCATCTCTAAAGAGTTTGGACTCCACCAATCCACAGTTAGACTGTTTATGTATAAATGGAGGAAATTCAAGACCATTGTTACCCTCCCCAGTAGTGGTCCACCAACAAAGATCACTAAGAGCAAAATATGTAATAGGCTGCGAGGTCACAAAGGAACCCAGGGTAACTTCCAAGCAACTAAAGGTCTCTCTCACATTGGCTAATGTTAATGTTCATGAGTCCACCATCAGGAAAACACTGAACAGCAGTGGTCTGCATGGCAGGGTTGCAAGGAGAAAGCCAGTGCTCATGGACAAGTCAAATGGCAATTGGAAAAATGTTTTGTGGATGGATGAGACTAGAATAGAACATTTGGTTTTACATGAGAAGCATTATGTTTGGTTTCATTATTGATGGAACAATGAATTTTGAATTATATCAGCGAAATTCTAAAGGAAAATGTCAGGACATCTGTTTATGAACTGAATCTCAAGAGAAAGTGGGTCATGCAGCATGACAACAACCCTAAGCACATGTCGTTCTACCACAGAATGGTTCAAGAAGAATGAAGTCAGTGTTTTGGAATGGCCAGGTCAAAATCCTGATCTTAATCCAATAGAAATAGGACCTGAAGCAAGCAGTTAATGTGAGGAAACCCACCGTCATCCCAGAGTTTAAGCTGTTCTGTACTGAGGAATGGGCTAAAATTCCTTCAAGCCAATGTGCAGGACTGATCAACAGTTACTGGAAACATTTAGCTATAGTTATTGCTGCACATGGGGGTCACACCAGATACGGAAAACAAAGGTTCACATACTTTTGCCACTCATAGATATAGAATATTGGATTATTTTCCTAAATAAGTAAATGAACAAGCATAATATTTTTGTCTCATTTGTTTAATTGGGTTCTCTTTATCTACTTTTAGGACTTGTGTGAATATCTGGTGAAGTTTTAGGTCATATTTATGCAGAAATGTAGAAAATTCTAAAGATTTCACAAACTTTCAAGCACCACTGTGTTTAAGGAAGTTTTACTAGTTAGACTCCTGTGGTTTGGGTAGTTGTTGATAATAAAGCCACAACACAGCCTTACAGTGTGGGTATGAGTGTGTGTGTGTGTGTCATTTTTCTTCAGGTCCCCCTGGTCCCCCTACCAGCGTCCATGTGGAAGAACTCTCAGATTCCACAGCCACTCTCTCCTGGAAGCCTGGTCCTGATAATCACAGTCCAATTATCACCTACACTATCCAGGCTAGAACCCCCTTTTCACTGGGATGGCAAGCTGTCACCACAGGTAGGGCTCCTTATCAGACTGCATCAGATCAGCACACTTTCTTCCCTCCTCTAAGTCCCCTACAATCAATTAAGAATGCTATTTTTTATTTGCTCCCTGCCAAATACATGATTATGAAGTACAGTCATGTGAAAAAATAAGTACACCCCATGGAAAGTTTCACAATTTAAATTAACACAAAAAACATCAGTCACATGGAAAAAGTAAGTAAAAAAGATCTCATCATTCCAGTGTAAGGAAAATAATCTACAAGTGGCACAAATTTCAAACAACTACCAATTTCTCCAGGACTGGCCATCCAAACAAAT